>NC_052333.1:3280884-3283384 GCF_016432855.1 Salvelinus namaycush
GAGAGAGAGAGAGAGAGAGAGAGAGAGAGAGAGAGAGAGAGAGAGAGAGAGAGAGAGAGAGAGAGAGAGAGAGAGAGAGAGAGAGAGAGAGAGAGAGAGAGAGAGAGAGAGAGAGACCTTTTGTGAGTGTAATGTTTACTGGTCATTTTTATTGTTTATTTCACTTTTGTTAAGTATCTACTTCACTTGCTTTGGCAATGTTTCCCATGCCAATAAATCCCTTAAATTGAATTGACAAAGAGACAGACAGAGAGAGACAGATAGAACCCATTGCCCTTTATGGTTGTGAGGTCTGGGGTCCGCTCACCAACCAAGAATTCACAAAACGGGACAAACATCAAATTGAGACTCTGCATGCAGAATTCTGCTAAAATATCCTCTGTGTACAATGTAAAACACCAAATAATACATGCAGAGCAGAATTAGGATGATACCCGCTAATTATCAAAATCCAGAAAAGAGCCGTTAAATTCTACAACCACCTAAAAAGGAAGCGATTCCCAAATCTTCCATAACAAAGCCATCACCTACAGAGAGATGAACCTGGAGAAGAGTCCCCTAAACAAGCTGGTCCTGGGGCTCTGTTCACAAACACAAACAGACCCCACAGAGCCCCAGGACAGCAACACAATTAGACCCAACCAAATCATGAGAATACAAAAAGATAATTACTTAACACATTGGAAAGAATTAACAAAAAAACAGAGCAAACTAGAATTCTATTTGTCCCTAAACAGAGAGTACATAGTGGCAGAATACCTGACCACTGTGACTGACCCAAACTTAAGGAAAGCTTTGACTATGTACAGACTCAGTGAGCATAGCCTTGGTTCTCAAGAAAAGACAGGCTATGTGCACACTGCCCACAAAATGAGGTGGAAACTGAGCTGCACTTCCTAACCTCCTGCCCAATGTATGACCATATTAGAGAAACATATTTCCATCCGATTACACAGACCCACAAAGAATTCCCCCCCCAAAATCTAATTTTGATAAACTTCCATATCTACTGGGTGAAATACCACAGTGTGCCATCACAGCAGCAAGATTTGTGACCTGTTGCCACAAGAAAAGGTCAACCAGTGAAGAACAAACACCATTGTAAATACAACCCATATTTATGTTTATGTTATTTATATTCCCTTTTGTACTTTAACTATTTGCACATCGTTACAATACTGTATATAGACATAATATGACATTTGAAATGTCTTTATTCTTTTGGAACTTTTGTGATTAATGTTTACTGTTAATTTTTTTATGTTAATTTCACTTTTATTTATTATCTATTTAACTTGCTTTGGCAATGTAAACATATGTTTCCCATGCCAAAAAATCCCCTTAAATTGAAATTGAGAGATATATGGAGATTAGATAGATAGATAGATAGATAGATAGATAGATAGATAGATAGATAGATAGATAGATAGATAGATAGATAGATAGATAGATAGATAGATAGATAGATAGATAGATAGAGAGAGAGAGAGAAAAAGAGAGAGAGAGAGAGAGAGGTGTGGAGAGAGAGAGGTGTGGAGAGAAATAGAGAGAGAGAGAGGTGTGAAGAGAGAGAGAGCTAGAGAGAGGTGTGGAGAGAGAGCAAGAGAGAGAGAGAGAGGTGTGAAGAGAGAGAGAGCTAGAGAGAGGTGTGGAGAGAGAGCAAGAGAGAGAGAGAGAGGTGTGAAGAGAGAGAGAGCTAGAGAGAGGTGTGGAGCGAGAGCGAGAGAGAGAGAGAGAGAGAGAGAGAGAGAGAGAGAGAGAGAGGTGTGAAGAGAGAGAGAGAGCTAGAGAGAGGTGTGGAGATAAAGAGAGTGAGACAGAGAGAGACTCTGGTTATTTCAACCAAGAGAGAGAGCAGAAATAGGTCCAACTCTAAAGCAGTCTCTTGAACAGAATAATAGGATCCTCAGAAATATTATAAACATGATGATAGAGACATTTAAGAGTAAACACACATTTTCATGGAATGGAAAAACCTATTATAGCTTACGCTGATCTGGTACATGCATCTGACAAAGACAAGTCTTCTGTCTCTGTACAACCAGCTGCTTATTCTTGAACAGATTCTCTTTTAATGTTGAAGGTTCTGCTGTAGGATTTCACATTATCCTGATTCTCCTTTAATGTTGAAGGTTCTGCTGTAGGATTTCACATTATCCTGATTCTCCTTTAATGTTGAAGGTTCTGCTGTAGGATTTAACATTATCCTGATTCTCCTTTAATGTTGAAGGTGCTGCTGTAGGATTTCACATTATCCTGATTCTCCTTTAATGTTGAAGGTGCTGCTGTAGGATTTCACATTATCCTGATTCTCCTTTAATGTTGAAGGTTCTGCTGTAGGATTTCACATTATCCTGATTCTCCTTTAATGTTGAAGGTTCTGCTGTAGGATTTCACATTATCCTGATTCTCCTTTAATGTTGAAGGTTCTGCTGTAGGATTTCACATTATCCTGATTCTCCTTTAATGTTGAAGGTTCTGCTGTAGGATTTCACATTAT
>NC_052333.1:3288384-3330884 GCF_016432855.1 Salvelinus namaycush
GATTGCCTGCAATGACAACAAGCTCAGTCCGATGATGCTGTGACACACCACCCCAGACCATGACAGACCCTCCACCTCCAAATCGATCCCGCTCCAGAGTGCAGGCCTCGGTGTAACGCTCATTCCTTTGACGATAAACGCAAATCCGACCATCACCCCTGGTGAGACAAAACTACGACTCGTCAGTGAAGAGCACTTTTTGCCAGTCCTGTCTGGTCCAGCGACGATCGGTTTGGCCCATAGGCGACGTTGTTGCCGGTGATGTCTGGTGAGGACCTGCCTTACAACAGGCCTACAAGACCTCAGTCCAGCCTCTCTCAGCCTATTGCGGACAGTCTGAGCACTGATAGAGGGATTGTGCGTTCCTGGTGTAACTCGGGCAGTTGTTGTTGCCATCCTGTACCTGTCCCGCAGGTGTGATGTTCGGATGTACCGATCCTGTGCAGGTGTTATTACACGTGGTCTGCCACTGTGAGGATGATCAGCTGTCCGTCCTGTCTCCCTGTGGCGCTGTCTTAGGCGTCTCACAGTACGGACATGGTCACATCTGCCGTCCTCATGCCTCCTTGCAGCATGCCTAAGGCAAATTCATGCAGATGAGCAGGGACCCTGGGCATCTTTCTTTTGGTGTTTTTCAGAGTGAGTAGAAAGGCCTCTTTAGTGTCCTAAGTTTTCATAACTATGACCTTAATTGCCTACCGTCTGTAAGCTGTTAGTGTCTTAACGACCATTCCACAGGTGCATGTTCATTAATTGTTTATGGTTCATTGAACAAGCATGGGAGACAGTGTTTAAACCCTTTACAATGAAGATCTGTGAAGTTATTTGGATTTTTACGAATTATCTTAGAAAGACAGGGTCCTGAAAAAGGGACGTTTATTGTTTTGCTGAGTTATATATATTTACCCCAAAAATATATGGGGGATTTTAAATGATGCAGACACTTACATTGATGGAAGCAACAATCTATATTAAAGCTGATCCACACTCGAAAATAAAATAAATATATAAAAAATATTTAAAAAATAAGCTAGGGCCAGGAGTTTTTCCATGACCATGTGATGGGATTAGATCCTATACCTACTGTATACCTACATGTAAAATAGGGATCTTCAAGTAGTCAGCAGGAGGCAGGTAGAGGTGTAAATGACTGTTGGATTTATATACACAGTGCTGGTGATGATGGTGATACAAAAATATATATATTTACAAATGTCTGAAAACGCCTCTCATCAGGCAAAACCTGTCTTAATCAGAAAAGCACAGGTGTGGTCTACCAAGCTCGGATACAACCTCCTCAAACCAATCCTCAAACAAAACTGCCAGAACGTCCCCAAACGGGAACTTAAATAGCATAAACCACACCTATCCTGGCATGCAGGCCAGGTACATTTATTCGCGTTGAAGCATGCACGTTCACTCTACATTAACAAGACAGAGAGAAACCAGATGTGTTCCACACAAAAGACAATTAACAAATTGACAGAAAACTGGTAAGTACAAATAAATAAACCAAATCTCCTTATCAGCTAGCGAGCTCTCCAAATGACATTTCCAGCTATAGAGCTCTCCAAATGACATGTCCAGCTATAGAGCTCTCCAAACAACATTTCCAGCTATAGAGCTCTCCAAATGACATGTCCAGCTATAGAGCTCTCCAAACAACATTTCCAGCTATAGAGCTCTCCAAATGACATTTCCAGCTATAGAGCTCTCCAAATGACATTTCTACTTCGAGAATGAGAACGGTATGAATGTAGAAATACATATACTTAAAGACTAAACAGAAATTAGGCTCCCATAACCAAACATTACGGAGCGCTAGGTATATATTTAACATCGAATTGATCAACATTGTAAAACAATTGACACAAAGAATGAATAAGTATGCAGGAATTGGCGGGAGTCAGTGGAGAGAGATGTGCCTATAGTGCATCTTAGCCACATTACTGCATAACATCACTGCATTGGGAACAGATGCTATACCTACTGCATAATATCACTGCATTAAGAACAGATGCTATACCTACTGCATAATATCACTGCATTGGGAACAGATGCTATACCTACTGCATAATATCACTGCATTAGGAACAGATGCTATACCTACTGCATAATATCACTGCATTAGGAACATATGCTATACCTACTGCATAATATCACTGCATTAGGAACAGATGCTATACCCACCTACTGCATAATATCACTGCATTAGGAACAGATGCTATACCTACTGCATAATATCACTGCATTAGGAACAGATGCTATACCTACTGCATAATATCACTGCATTGGGAACAGATGCTATACCTACTGCATAATATCACTGCATTGGGAACAGATGCTATACCTACTGCATCATATCACTGCATTGGGAACAGATGCTATACCTACAGCATAATATCACTGCATTAGGAACAGATGCTATACCTACTGCATAATATCACTGCATTAAGAACAGATGCTATACCTACTGCATAATATCACTGCATTAGGAACAGATGCTATACCTACTGCATAATATCACTGCATTAGAAACATATGCTATACCTACTGCATAATATCACTGCATTAGGAACAGATGCTATACCTACCTACTGCATAATATCACTGCATTGGGAACAGATGCTATACCTACTGCATAATACCACTGCATTAGGAACAGATGCTATACCTACTGCATAATATCACTGAATTAGGAACAGATGCTATACCTACTGCATAATATCACTGCATTAAGAACAGATGCTATACCTACTGCATAATATCACTGCATTAGGAACAGATGCTATATCTACTGCATAATATCACTGCATTAGGAACAGATGCTATACCTACTGCATAATATCACTGCATTAGGAACAGATGATATACCTACTGCATAATATCACTGCATTAGGAACAGATGCTATACCTACTGCATAATATCACTGCATTAGGAACAGATGCTATACCTACTGCATAATATCACTGCATTAGGAACAGATGCTATACCTACTGCATAATATCACTGCATTGGGAACAGATGCTATACCTACTGCATAATATCACTGCATTGGGAACAGATGCTATACCTACTGCATCATATCACTGCATTGGGAACAGATGCTATACCTACTGCATAATATCACTGCATTAGGAACAGATGCTATACCTACTGCATAATATCACTGCATTGGGAACAGATGCTATACCTACTGCATAATATCACTGCATTGGGAACAGATGCTATACCTACTGCATCATATCACTGCATTGGGAACAGATGCTATACCTACTGCATAATATCACTGCATTAGGAACATATGCTATACCTACTGCATAATATCACTGCATTAGGAACAGATGCTATACCTACTGCATAATATCACTGCATTAGGAACAGATGCTATACCTACTGCATAATATCACTGCATTAGGAACATATGCTATACCTACTGCATAATATCACTGCATTAGGAACAGATGCTATACCCACCTACTGCATAATATCACTGCATTAGGAACAGATGCTATACCTACTGCATAACAGAAAATAACCTGTACCTCCTGAATGATCTTCTGTAGTTCCTTGTTCTCTCTCTCCAGCTGTCTGGACTTCTCCTCATCGTTGTTGTTGGTGGATGAGCCCTGTGTCTTCATGGTCTCCTGGGTGTCTGACTGCCACTCCCCTCGGGTGATCAGCCGACGCATCTACAGTACCACCATAGAGATAAACAATCTGTCCTGAAACATCTACAGTACCACCATAGAGATAAACAATCTGTCCTGAAACATCTACAGTACCACCATAGAGATAAACAATCTGTCCTGAAACATCTACAGTACCACCATAGAGATAAACAATCTGTCCTGAAACATCTACAGTACCACCATAGAGATAAACAATCTGTCCTGAAACATCTACAGTACAAACATAGAGATAAACAATTTGTCCTGAAACATCTGCAGTACAACCATAGAGATAAACAATCTGTCCTGAAACATCTACAGTACCACCATAGAGATAAACAATCTGTCCTGAAACATCTACAGTACCACAGAAACATATAATGAATTGACCTGGTGCTCACCGGTACGGAATACCAGCACTTTGAATTTTCTACTATAGAATATAATCCCTAAAATATTAACACCGGTACTGTAACAGACAAACTGTAGTTACTGACTGAAGCTGCTATGGTAACACAGAGACATAATGTTGTTACTGACTGAAGCTGCTATGGTAACACAGAGACATACTGTAGTTACTGACTGAAGCTGCTATGGTAACACAGAGACACACTGTAGTTACTGACTGAAGCTGCTATGGTAACACAGAGACACACTGTAGTTACTGACTGAAGCTGCTATGGTAACAGAGACATACTGTAGTTACTGACTGAAGCTGCTATGGTAACACAGAGACATACTGTAGTTACTGACTGAAGCTGCTATGGTAACACAGAGACATACTGTAGTTACTGACTGAAGCTGCTATGGTAACACAGAGACATACTGTAGTTACTGACTGAAGCTGCTATGGTAACACAGAGACATACTGTAGTTACTGACTGAAGCTGCTATGGTAACAGAGACATACTGTAGTTACTGACTGAAGCTGCTATGGTAACACAGAGACATACTGTAGTTACTGACTGAAGCTGCTATGGTAACACAGAGACATACTGTAGTTACTGACTGAAGCTGCTATGGTAACACAGAGACATACTGTAGTTACTGACTGAAGCTGCTATGGTAACACAGAGACATACTGTAGTTACTGACTGAAGCTGCTATGGTAACACAGAGACATACTGTAGTTACTGACTGAAGCTGCTATGGTAACACAGAGACATACTGTAGTTACTGACTGAAGCTGCTATGGTAACACAGAGACATACTGTAGTTACTGACTGAAGCTGCTATGGTAACAGAGACATACTGTAGTTACTGACTGAAGCTGCTATGGTAACACAGAGACATACTGTAGTTACTGACTGAAGCTGCTATGGTAACACAGAGACACACTGTAGTTACTGACTGAAGCTGCTATGGTAACACAGAGACATACTGTAGTTACTGACTGAAGCTGCTATGGTAACACAGAGACACACTGTAGTTACTGACTGAAGCTGCTATGGTAACACAGAGACATACTGTAGTTACTGACTGAAGCTGCTATGGTAACACAGAGACATACTGTAGTTACTGACTGAAGCTGCTATGGTAACACAGAGACATACTGTAGTTACTGACTGAAGCTGCTATGGTAACACAGAGACATACTGTAGTTACTGACTGAAGCTGCTATGGTAACACAGAGACATAATGTTGTTACTGACTGAAGCTGCTATGGTAACACAGAGACATACTGTAGTTACTGACTGAAGCTGCTATGGTAACACAGAGACACACTGTAGTTACTGACTGAAGCTGCTATGGTAACACAGAGACATACTGTAGTTACTGACTGAAGCTGCTATGGTAACACAGAGACATACTGTAGTTACTGACTGAAGCTGCTATGGTAACACAGAGACATACTGTAGTTACTGACTGAAGCTGCTATGGTAACACAGAGACATACTGTAGTTACTGACTGAAGCTGCTATGGTAACACAGAGACATACTGTAGTTACTGACTGAAGCTGCTATGGTAACACAGAGACATACTGTAGTTACTGACTGAAGCTGCTATGGTAACACAGAGACATACTGTAGTTACTGACTGAAGCTGCTATGGTAACAGAGACATACTGTAGTTACTGACTGAAGCTGCTATGGTAACACAGAGACATAATGTTGTTACTGACTGAAGCTGCTATGGTAACACAGAGACATACTGTAGTTACTGACTGAAGCTGCTATGGTAACACAGAGACACACTGTAGTTACTGACTGAAGCTGCTATGGTAACACAGAGACATACTGTAGTTACTGACTGAAGCTGCTATGGTAACACAGAGACATACTGTAGTTACTGACTGAAGCTGCTATGGTAACACAGAGACACACTGTAGTTACTGACTGAAGCTGCTATGGTAACACAGAGACACACTGTAGTTACTGACTGAAGCTGCTATGGTAACACAGAGACATACTGTAGTTACTGACTGAAGCTGCTATGGTAACACAGAGACACACTGTAGTTACTGACTGAAGCTGCTATGGTAACACAGAGACATACTGTAGTTACTGACTGAAGCTGCTATGGTAACAGAGACATACTGTAGTTACTGACTGAAGCTGCTATGGTAACACAGAGACATACTGTAGTTACTGACTGAAGCTGCTATGGTAACACAGAGACACACTGTAGTTACTGACTGAAGCTGCTATGGTAACACAGAGACACACTGTAGTTACTGACTGAAGCTGCTATGGTAACACAGAGACACACTGTAGTTACTAACTGAAGCTGCTATGGTAACACAGAGACAGCCGGTTATTCTACCTTGGGGACGAAGAGCACCACCAGGGTGATGTAGACGGAGAAGACGATGGCCAGGGAGGCGAAGGCAAACGAGGCGTCCTGCTGCGACGACAAGATCATGGTGACGGGAGCCGTGATCATACACAACACCTGTAGGGAGGAGGGGGAGAGAGGGGGGTTGGCGGAGGAGGAGGAGGAGATGGGGTAGGGGGAGAGATAGAGGGGTGAGAGAGGAGGGGGTAGGAGGAGAGAGACAAATAGAGAGAAAGAGAGGGGGGCAGAGGAAGAGGAGAGGAGGAGAGAGACAAATAGAGAGAGAGAGAGAGAGAGAGAGAGAGAGGTTTAATAGTGGGTGGGAGAGAGAGAGGGGGGGTGGTGAAAAATGAGAGAGAGGACAGAGAGGGAGGTTAGAAATCCATACATATTGACAATCAGTCATCTCTCCTCAACCTGCAAAAACGTAAACATTGGTGGATCCCCTGCGGGACGGTTGAGCTAACGTAGGCTAATGCAATTAGCATGAGGTTGTAAGTAACAAGAACATTTCCCAGGACATAGACATATCTGATATTGGCAGAAGGCTTAAATTCTTGTTAATCTAACTGCACTGTCCAATTTACAGTAGCTATTACAGTGAAATAATACAATGTTATTGTTTGAGAGTGCACAGTTTTGAACATGAAAAGTTATTAATAAACAAATTAGGCACATTTGGGCAGTCTTGATACAAAATTTTGAACAGAAATGCAAGAGAAGAGGTATTGCTGGGTCACCATTCATCACAAGCCGAGAGAGAGAGAGAGAGAGAGAGAGGGAGGGAGGGAGGGACAGATGGAAGAGAAATAGAAGAGAGAGAGGAGGGGTTAGAGAGAGAGAGAGAGAGAGAGAGAGAGAGAGAGAGAGAAGAACAGGAAAGTGTGCATAAAAATAAACACATGCAAGTTCTCTCTCCAGAGTTCTCTCTCCAGAGCCAATTTGCAATTCTCTCAGTCAGCTTGAGTTTAAATTGGGTTCAATGCATAGTGGGTAATCCTCAGAGATGAATTAAAATACAACGATGGAAATTGGGAAATAGGAAATCTGCCATAGTGGGGACAACACTCTTGATTAAAATGCTGTGTCACAGCCGCAGCGCAGCAGGAGAGACTGTGGAGATGTTTATTTTGTATTTCCAGACTCAATACCAAACAGTGAAAGACCACACTGACCAGGCGTATTCTCAATTTGTGAAATTTGGATGCAGAGAATGACATTAAAAAAAATCCAATGCAGCCGTTTTAGAAAATGGACATTTCTCAAACAAACATGTTGCTAGGACTGTCTGGGAGGGGTCTGAGAGAGGGGCCTAATTGGAGGAGCCTAAATGGAGGAGCCTAATTGGAGTAGCCTAAATGGAGGAGCCTAATTGGAGGGGCCTAATTGGAGGGGCCTAATTGGAGGGGCCTAATTGGAGGGGCCTAATTGGAGGAGCCTAAATGGAGGAGCCTAAATGGAGGAGCCTAAATGGAGGAGCCTAATTGGAGTAGCCTAAATGGAGGAGCCTAATTGGAGGGGCCTAATTGGAGGGGCCTAATTGGAGGGGCCTAAATGGAGGGGCCTAATTGGAGGAGCCTAAATGGAGGAGCCTAAATGGAGGAGCCTAAATGGAGGAGCCTAATTGGAGGAGCCTAATTGGAGGAGCCTAATTGGAGGAGCCTAAATGGAGGAGCCTAATTGGAGGAGCCTAAATGAAGGAGCCTAATTGGAGGAGCCTAAATGGAGGAGCCTAATTGGAGGAGCCTAATTGGAGGAGCCTAAATTGAGGAGCCTAATTGGAGGAGCCTAAATGAAGGAGCCTAATTGGAGGAGCCTAATTGGAGGAGCCTAAATGGAGGAGCCTAATTGGAGGAGCCTAAATGAAGGAGCCTAATTGGAGGAGCCTAATTGGAGGAGCCTAATTGGAGGAGCCTAATTGGAGGAGCCTAAATGAAGGGTGTGTAACCTGAAAAATAGCTGTTTTTGGCAGAGAGGAGGGCTTTTCAAAGAGCTCTTACACTAAAAGTACATTACCATAATTTTCACATTTTCACAGTATTATTATTTCAACCTCATAATGTGGAGATAAACACAAAAGAAAGGAAAATCATGCTTTGGACTGCACTACCCCTTTAAACATGTTATAAGCATTTCTTGAGAATTTCATTTTTCATTTCGTTGTCAGCCACACCACAGGACAGAAAGGGCTAACCAATTACAGAAATAGAGAGATAAATATGACTTGTTCTTTGAAGATCACTAGAAGAGGAGAATATCTGTTGAGATGGATTCATCCAGGATGGTCCAGGTTGATGTTGAGATGGATTCATCCAGGATGGTCCAGGTTGATGTTGAGATGGATTCATCCAGGATGGTCCAGATTGATGTTGAGATGGATTCATCCAGGATGGTCCAGATTGATGTTGAGATGGATTCATCCAGGATGGTCCAGATTGATGTTGAGATGGATTCATCCAGGATGGTCCAGATTGATGTTGAGATGGATTCATCCAGGATGGTCCAGGTTGATGTTGAGATGGATTCATCCAGGATGGTCCAGGTTGATGTTGAGATGGATTCATCCAGGATGGTCCAGGTTGATGTTGAGATGGATTCATCCAGGATGGTCCAGATTGATGTTGAGATGGATTCATCCAGGATGGTCCAGGTTGATGTTGAGATGGATTCATCCAGGATGGTCCAGGTTGATGTTGAGATGGATTCACCCAGGATGGTCCAGATTGATGTTGAGATGGATTCATCCAGGATGGTCCAGATTGATGTTGAGATGGATTCATCCAGGATGGTCCAGGTTGATGTTGAGATGGATTCATCCAGGATGGTCCAGATTGATGTTGAGATGGATTCATCCAGGATGGTCCAGATTGATGTTGAGATGGATTCATCCAGTACGGTCCAGGTTGATGTTGAGATGGATTCACCCAGGATGGTCCAGGTTGAATCCTGGAGAGACATGGAAGTCTCCTCGCCCCAACCAGGGCTTGAACCAGAACCCGTCTGAATGCATCATCAACTGCCTCCCACGAATTATCGTTACCTTTCGCTCCAGAGATGCCGAGGCCCTGGCAGAGCAAGGGAAACAACTACTTCAAGGTCTCAGAGCGATTGAAACGCTACAAGCGCGCACCGCTAGCCAATTTACACTATTTACAAGTTCCACACACACTGCAGGCCTGACGAGTGGATGTATTCCCCTGATGAGGAAGGAAAGAGGCCCTACTTACTACCCATCCTCTCTGCTGCCTCTCCTCTGTTTTCTGGGCCACATTCAGATGGCAGATACTGTAGATCCCCCATGTACACAGCCCATATGGTGAAAACACACACACATACAACACACACACACACTGTTTTCTGGGCCACATTCAGATGGCAGATACTGTAGATCCTATAGGGAACGGTGGCTGTGTAGTCATTTAGGACAGCTCCCATGCTGAAAGCCCCACTGGCCAGATCCTCATTAGGGGTGAGAGGTACAGTAGGGCTGGAGGTGAGCAGAGACACAGAGGACCACGGAGGTCAGAGAGCCAGGCATCGGCAGAGAATTAAACGAAGGAGGGGAGGGAGGGAGATAGAGAGAGAGAACGAATGGAAACTGAAAATGAACTGACACACAGCGCGGAGAGAGACTGACATACAGATCAGCCCAGCTATGAGGGAAATGGACAAAAAGACAAACACTCTTACTGACACTGCCCAAAGAACTCTCTCTCTCTGTCTTTCTCTCTCTCTCTCTCTCTGTCTGTCTGTCTGTCTCTCTCTCTCTCTGTCTGTCTCTCTCTCTCTCTGTCTCTCTCTCTGTCTCTCTGTCTCTCTCTCTGTCTCTCTCTCTCTATGTCTCTCTCTCTCTCTCTGTCTCTCTCTCTGTCTCTCTCTCTCTCTCTGTCTCTCTCTCTCTCTTTCTGTCTCTCTCTCTCTCTTTCTCTGTCTCTCTCTCTTCAAAGGGCTTTATTGGCATGGGAAACATATGTTTACATTGCCAAAGCAAGTGAAATAGATAATAAACTAAAGTTAAATAAACAATGAAAAATTAACAGTAAACATTACACTCATAAATTATTTGTTTTTTATTGCCAATTTTAACCGCACACTTGTTGTTTGTGTATATGGATTTTATAATGTCGTATGTTTTTCCCTCAACACCGCTTTCCATCAATTTGTACAGCAGACGCTCATACCAGTCAAAAGCTTTTTTGAAATCAACAAAGCATAAAAACACTTTGCCTCTGTTTGTTTGCCAATTAGGGTGTGCAGGGTGAATATGTGGTCTGTCGTACGATAATTTGGTAAAAAGCCAATTTGACACTTGTTCAGTACATTGTTTTCACTGAGGAAATGTACAAGTCTGCTGTTAATGATAATGCAGAGGATTTTCCCAAGGTTGCTGTTGACGTATATCCCACGGTAGTTATGGAGGTCAGATTTGTCTCTACTTTTGTGGATTGAGGTGATCAGTCTATGGTTCCAAATATTAGGGAAGATGCCAGAACTGAGGATGATGTTAAAGAGTTTAAGTATAGCCAATTGGAATGTGTGGTCTCTATATTTGATCATTTCATTTAGGATACCATCAACACTACAGGCCTTTCTGGGTTGGAGGGTTTTATTTTATCCTGTAGTTCATTCAATATAATTGGAGAATCCAGTGGGTTCTGGTCTTTAATAGCTGATTCAAGGTAATTGGAGAATCCAGTGGGTTCTGGTAGTCTTTAATAGCTGATTCTGTGTAATTGGAGAATCCAGTGGGTTCTGGTCTTTAATAGCTGATTCTGTGTAATTGGAGAATCCAGTGGGTTCTGGTCTTTAATAGTTGATTCAATATAAATGGAGAATCCAGTGGGTTCTGGTTGTCTTTAATAGTTGATTCTGTGTAATTGGAGAATCCAGTGGGTTCTGGTTGTCTTTAATAGTTGATTCTGTGTAATTGGAGAGTCCAGTGGGTTCTGGTCTTTAATAGTTGATTCATTGTAATTGGAGAATCCAGTGGGTTCTGGTTGTCTTTAATAGTTGATTCTGTGTAATTGGAGAATCCAGTGGGTTCTGGTCTTTAATAGTTGATTCTGTGTAATAGGAGAATCCAGTGGGTTCTGGTCTTTAATAGTTGATTCTGTGTAATAGGAGAATCCAGTGGGTTCTGGTCTTTAATAGTTGATTCTGTGTGATTGGAGAATCCAGTGGGTTCTGGTCTTTAATAGTTGATTCTGTGTAGTTGGAGAATCCAGTGGGTTCTGGTCTTTAATAGTTGATTCTGTGTAATTAGAGAATCCAGTGGGTTCTGGTCTTTAATAGTTGATTCTGTGTAATTGGAGAATCCAGTGGGTTCTGGTCTTTAATAGTTGATTCTGTGTAATTGGAGAATCCAGTGGGTTCTGGTCTTTAATAGTTGATTCTGTGTAATAGGAGAATCCAGTGGGTTCTGGTCTTTAATAGTTGATTCTGTGTAATAGGAGAATCCAGTGGGTTCTGGTCTTTAATAGTTGATTCTGTGTAATAGGAGAATCCAGTGGGTTCTGGTTGTCTTTAATAGTTGATTCTGTGTGATTGGAGAATCCAGTGGGTTCTGGTCTTTAATAGTTGATTCTGTGTAGTTGGAGAATCCAGTGGGTTCTGGTCTTTAATAGTTGATTCTGTGTAATTAGAGAATCCAGTGGGTTCTGGTTGTCTTTAATAGTTGATTCTGTGTGATTGGAGAATCCAGTGGGTTCTGGTAGTCTTTAATAGTTGATTCTGTGTGATTGGAGAATCCAGTGGGTTCTGGTCTTTAATAGTTGATTCTGTGTAATTGGAGAATCCAGTGGGTTCTGGTCTTTAATAGTTGATTCTGTGTAATTAGAGAATCCAGTGGGTTCTGGTCTTTAATAGTTGATTCTGTGTAATTGGAGAATCCAGTGGGTTCTGGTAGTCTTTAATAGTTGATTCTGTGTAATTGGAGAATCCAGTGGGTTCTGGTCTTTAATAGTTGATTCTGTGTAATTAGAGAATCCAGTGGGTTCTGGTCTTTAATAGTTGATTCTGTGTAATTAGAGAATCCAGTGGGTTCTGGTTGTCTTTAATAGTTGATTCTAAGATTTGTATTTGATCCTGTACATGTTTTTGCTGTTTGTTCTTTGTTATAGAGACAAAAAGATTGGAGAAAAAGTTAATCCATACATCTCCGTTTTGGATAGATAACTCTTCATGTTGTTGTTTGTTCAGTGTGCTCCAATTTTCCCAGAAGTGATTAGATTCTATGGATTATTAAATTCTGAAGTGCTGTTCCTTCTTTCTCCGTAGTGTATTTCTGTATTGTTTTAGTGATTCACCATAGTGAAGGCTCATATTTTCTGGGTCTCTATGTTTTTGGTTGGATAGGTTTGTCAATATCTTTATTAGGTTAATCCATTCTTATTCAAACCATTTCAAATCAAATCAAATTGTATTTGTCACACGCGCCGAATACAACAGGTGTAGACCTTACAGTGAAATGCTTACTTACAAGCCCTTAACCAACAATGCAGTTTTAAGAAAAATACTTAAAGAAAATAAGAAATAATAGTAACAAACAATTAAAGAGCAGCAGTAAAATAACAATAGCGAGACTATATACAGGGGGGTACCGGTACAGAGTCAATGTGCGGGGGTACCGGTTAGCCGAGGTAATATGTACATGTAGGTAGAGTTATTAAAGTGACTATGCATGGGGGTAGAAGCTGTTTTGTAGCCTCTTGGACCTAGACTTGGCGCTCCGATATGATTAGGGTGGCTGGAGTCTCTGACAATTTTTAGGGCCTTCCTCTGACACCGCCTGGTACTGAGGTC
Source organism: Salvelinus namaycush (assembly GCF_016432855.1). Classification (NCBI taxonomy): domain Eukaryota; kingdom Metazoa; phylum Chordata; class Actinopteri; order Salmoniformes; family Salmonidae; genus Salvelinus; species Salvelinus namaycush. The sequence continues at coordinate 3,301,634 of NC_052333.1, forward strand.
CTGGATGTCAGGAAGCTTGGCCCCAGTGATGTACTGGGCCGTACGCACTACCCTCTGTAGTGCCTTGCGGTCGGAGGCCGAGCAGTTGCCATACCAGGCAGTGATGCAACCATACCAGGCATACCTGCCATACTAGGCCGTGATGCTCTCGATGGTAAAGCTGTAGAACTTTTTGAGGATTTGAGGATCCATGCCAAATCTTTTTAGTCTCCTGAGGGGGAGACTACCTGCTCCACTACAGCCCAGTCGATGAGAATGGAGGCGTGCTCGGTCCTCTTTTTCCTGTAGTCCACAATCATCTCCTTTGTCTTGATCACGTTGAGGTTGTTGTTCTTGCACCACACGTTCAGGTCTGTGACCTCCTCCCTATAGGCTGTCTCATCGTTGTGTCATCGGCAAACTTAATGATGGTGTTAGAGTCGTGCAGTCATGAGTGAACAGTGAGTACAGGAAGGGACTGAGCACGCACCCCTGAGGGGCCACCGTGTTGAGGATCAGCGTGATTGATGTGTTGTTACCTACCCTTACCACCTGGGGGCAGCAAGTCAGGAAGTCCAGGATCTAGTTGCAGAGGGAGGTGTTTAGTCCCAGGGTCCTTAGCTTAGTGATGAGCTTTGAGGGCACAATGGTGTTGATCTGTTGGGGCGGTATGCAAATTGGAGGGGGTCTAGGGTTTCTGGGATAATGGTGTTGTTGTGAGCCATGACCAGCCTTTCAAAGCATTTCATGGCTACAGACGTGAGTGCTACGGGTCGGTAGTCATTTAGGTAGGTTACCTTAGTGTTCGTGGGCACAGGGACTATGATGGTCTGCTTGAAACATGTTGGTATTACAGACTCAGACAGGGAGAGGTTGAAAATGTCAGTGAAGACACTTGCCAGTTGGTCAGCGCATGCTCGGAGTACACGTCCTGGTAATCCGTCTGGCCCTGCGGCCTTGTGAATGTTGACCTGTTTAAAGGTCTCACTCACATCGGCTGCGGAGAGCGTGATCACACAGTCGTCGGGAACAGCTGATGCTCTCATGAATGTTTCAGTGTTACTTGCCTCAAAGCGAGCACAGAAGTAATTTACCTTGTCTGGTAGGCTCGTGCCACTGGACAGCTCTCGGCTGTGCTTCCCTTTGTAGTCTGAAAACAGTTTGCAAGCCCTCCGACGAGCGTCAGAGCCGGTGTAGTACGATTCGATCTTAGCCCTGTATTGACACGTTGCCTGTTTGATGGTTTGTCGGAGGGCACAGCGGGATTTCTTATAAGCTTTCGGGTTAGTCCCGCTCCTTGAAAGAGGCAGCTCTACCCTTTAGCTCAGTGCGGATGTTGCCTGTAATCCATGGCTTCTGGTTGGAGTATGTACGTACAGTCATTGTGGGGACAACATCATCGATGCACTTATTGGTGAAGCCAGTGACTGATGTGGTGTACTCCTCAATGCCATCGGAAGAATCCCGGAACACATTTCAAACATAGATTCAAACACAAAGACCAGGGAGGCTAAAACAGACTAGGCCAACATTTATCATCCATATAAAATACGTTTAGCAATCTACTACTGACTAATTTTAGCCAGAACAATAGGCTACCTGGCGAGTTGATTGATCATTTTTATATTTCAGATAGGTTTGGGTGCCCACTGGAACTACATAGAAAATGACATTGAACCAACATGGAATAGACGTTGAATTGACGTCTGTGCCCAGTGGATGGCTACTGGCTATATGCCTAAAGATAAGCCATTGTAACATCGCACAGCCTTCAACAGACTTTTTGGTTTTCGCTGTTTGTGGGTTTTATCTGGTTTTAACAAAACAACGTCTTTGCTTTCATAATCTGCCAAATTCAGAGTATAAATATAAATATAGTTATTAATCTTAGAAACGTAGAATGAATTACTTTCACATCAATTCGGTGGATGTTATATTTGTAACACATCACGTCAGGCTTTCCACTATCTTATCTGCACTATCAAAACTCTTCCATATTATGTGTGTGTGTGTGAGTGAGTGAGTGAGTGAGTGAGAGAAGAACCTATCAATGGATTTCATGTATTGTGTTTCGTATTTAGTAAATATTTGTTATTAATTATTTGAATAAATGTCTTAAAAGTAACTGCAAACTTTGACAGGGTGTTTTCTCCGAAACATGGTTTGGTGACACTCAGCATGTAATGGCAGGCAACGAGCCTATGATTTATTATTTAGAGTAGATAGATCACGGTGGTCTCATTAGAAAACTAACATTCTCCTCGTTACAAAACTCCAATGTGACTGATTATGATGGCGCAAGTCACATATATTCTGGAAAATGTATTACGATATTTGTGAGGAAAAACAGGGCTACCCGGCTGGCAACGAGCACTCTGCAGGCAGGCTGCCCTCCAAAGGGATGGCGAGGTGCAGGCAGGCAGGCTGCCCTCCAAAGGGATGGCGAGGTGCAGGCAGGCAGGCTGCCCTCCAAAGGGATGGCGAGGTGCAGGCAGGCAGGCTGCCCTCCAAAGGGATGGCGAGGTGCAGGCAGGCAGGCTGCCCTCCAAAGGGATGGCGAGGTGCAGGCAGGCAGGCTGCCCTCCAAATTGATGGCGAAGTGCAGGCAGAACATATTTTTCATCCGATTCTGCAACCTCAGCTACAAGTAGGTGTATGATTCTGCTTGCTCTGGACTCCAGAGAAGTGACAGGATATCCCTTGTTGATATTCGCTGCTAACAGAAATTACTTTCAGCTCCAAATGCAGGTGTAAAACGCAGTTTTTTCTGTAGAACAGAACACTGGCTTTTATATCTTCAGGTGGCAATAGTAATTAGAGTCAGCTGCTTCTTGACGAGGGGGCGGGGTCAGCTCTCCAATCATCAATTAGCCATTGAGTCGACCAATCAGCTGGTTGGGGAGAACTCAGGAAGCTATCTCCTGAAACACACACACTCAAATACAAAAGCTACAACACAGAAACTGGGGAACGTAACACCTATCTTGCGTTTTGAAAACGCTTCCCCGTGTATGGCTGTATTGACAGGCTACATTCGCATGTTCGCGATAGGGATTCATATTTTCATGAAACTCTACCACGTTTCAGTAAAGAGCATAATTCATATTTATCCTGAGAGTCCCGGGAAATACTGTAAAAATCGAAAGTGCTCATTTAAAGCGTTAAAAACCAAGATATGATCACTTAGGGTTCTCCCAAGATAAGATTGTCACTGCGCCACATTGCCGTCTTGCCTGCACCACTATGTAAAGATGTTACCGCAAGTGAAATTGCTATTTAGTAATGATAGAGTAACTTTTATCGCCAATGACATTGTTGTGAACTGCAAAACAGGCCGTTTATAGATCCGTTATTATGTTCACGCTCGACACAGCGTGATCAGCACGCACCCCGAGTAGATCATAGCGTTGTCGAATCATACAAACTTTGTAACAAAAGTCAAATGACCCGTTTCTAAACTTTATAAATAACCTCATATTTGGCTAAATCGAGTTGATGATTATACAGATACCAGATCAGCTCATGAATAACGGGGAGAAGGAAGGGCGGAAATTTAGAAATCTAGGTATTTTAACAGTGACCAAATCTTTTAAAAAAAATATATCCATATTTACTCTTATACCATTTGTTGATCACACATTCTCTACCGAAGTTCTCATATGGGCAGAAATACGAGACAGCGCAGAGAAACGGGGAAAATGTTATAGAGGTATTTTTTTTACATGCATAGGTGAGACGTGCTTTGATAATGCAACCTATGGATTACAGAATAAAGTTAGTCTGGATTGTGGGTTTCAGTGAGATTGGGAATATAGGAAAATAGCCAAGGCTCTATATAAGGCTACTAGGTGAGTCAATACATACATCATACTCTTGGTTTACGCTAAATGTTTCTGATCAGTGATAGATGGGCAAACAAATAAATGAGCTACCATTTTCACTTGTCCAGACAGAGATCAATTAACCAAAATATACAGACTGATTCAATGAAACAAAATCACATTGATTGATTATCAGACAAATCACATGCTTTTGGTCGGTAGTAGGACAGGCTACTTCGCGAGTGAACTGCCAAATCCACTTGTATAACATGCTAGCAAAATGTTCTGATCACCTAATATATGAGCAAACTAGAATACAGATGATCATTAGCACTCATCTCAATGTAGCTAATATTTCCCCTGCCTAATTGTTACCAAATATCCAAACGGAGATTCAGTGAAAAGAAAGATCTGACATTGATGGATTTATCTACAGTAGATGAGTCCCTAACGCTTGTCTCAAAGCAGCGCGATGGCGCTGTCACAATCAAACCGGTAGTCCTACTGAAATGATCATCTAGGTGACCACACATTACTATTGCTTTATTTTAGTATAACGGTTGGTTATGCTTTTGGGAGTTTCAGTATAAGCAAGAATTTGATATACGCCTTCAATTGCATTAGTTTGACTTATTCCAATATGTTCATCATTCCGTTGATCATAACTAAGGTGAGTTGTCCTCTCTCTACGCTTTGTCTAGGGCCAATGGCTGTTTCCTCGGTCAATCTGGGATCGAACTTTGAAATCTGATGAGAACTCTAAACCTCATTCAGGTGTCTTGTGCACAGGCGGGGAAGTTAGGACGATTCATTAATATAATATTGCATTTACAATGCACTAATAAAACTAAACGGTTTCTTTTTCTTTTCTTGTTTTTGGCAAAAAAGTAAACAGCCCAAATATGGCTTCCAAAAACGAAAAGAAAGAAAAGAAAGACAGGAGAGAGAAAAGAAAGGGCGACAGTATGCCACCCAATTTTTCACAAAGGAAGGTGGGTGTAGTCCGGTGAGTGGTGGAAATGAACCTGTTAATTTAGTCCATAGTGAAATAGGCTACTACTCCCCTAACATTAGTTACTTCATATCTTCACAGAAAAGAAAGAGTGTTTACATTTCGCTCCTCTTTTAGTCGACATCTAATCAATGCAGGGAAACTTTTAGCAAGTTATTCATACTAAATCAGTTGTCCCTGCCCCTGCCTGGTGCCAGGCCCAACAGATGCAGCTTCAGGCTCAGCAGCCCTGTCTCCCCATCCCCATACCCCTGAACCAGCCCAGTCTCCCCATACCCCTGAACCAGCCCAGTCTCCCCATACCCCTGAACCAGCCCTACTCCCAACTGAAGAAGGAGGTGAGCAGCATTGTGTTGAATGACATGTCAGTTGGCCTGATTGCAGGTACTTAAAGGAAGAGATGCTCTTAGAGATGGATGGGAGTCTCTCCTGTCTGAGGCAACACTGATTGCTACGCAAATGGATGTTGCACCTCAATTTAGTAAGGAACACAGCCGCCAGAGGAAACGGTGTTTCGGAAAACACAGTGTTTTTTACTGCTATGGACAACATCATGTGACTTGGACACTAGGTTCCACATAATTTCCTGCTGTTGTGGAAGTTGGACAGATTAGTGAGAATAAAGTCCCTTCTGTGTGCCAACCACTGATCATGAAGTATTCCAGAGATCTTACACCTGAGTTTCATAATGAAGTAAGACACCTGAACACTGTATATGCTGCCACTTTCCCTCCTAACTTGTCCCCTCTTGGTCTCCTGAATGCAATTTGTAAGATGCAGCTGCAAAGCATTTTTGGAAAAGTGTGCATTGCTTTACGTATATTTTGCACGCTGCCTGTGACTGTTGCTGGTAGTGAGAGAGTTTTCAGTAAGCTAAAACTGATTAAAAAAAACGATTTGAGGTCCACTATGTCCCAGAACAGGCGTTGCAGTCTTGCCATGCTGCCCATTGAAAGTCAGTTAGCTAGAAAGCTGGACTTCAAAGACTTGATCAGTGACTTTGCTGGCAAGAAGGCTCGGCGCTGGGCTCTTGGTGAGTAAGGCTGAGCAAGGGCCAGTGGTAACTGTTAAATGGCATGGCTATGGATATTGGATCACTACACACATGATGCCCACAGGCTGAGAACAAGACTGAGAACAGACTGAGAACAAGATATATCTCAAAGTAATGGCTGGAATGCCATAAAATGTGTTGTGCACAATCAAGACCCCAAGTGGAAGAAACCTATTGATTTGGTGACCTCTTGACCTTTCCTCTAGCGCCACCATCAGGCCTTTTCATTTCCATTTTGTTTTCCATTTCCACTTTTACAGATGCTTATTTTCTAGTTGGTATGTATACCTTAGTTCAAAAATCTCCTGTTGATTTTATTATTTTGTTTGTTATATCATTCTATAGATGATAAAGTTAATTTATTTTAATTGAAGAGGTTAATGTATATTTAAGTTATATTTATTTTAAGTTATTCATTAATGTTAAGATAATTTTCCATTCAAGAATTTGACCATTATAATTACATTTAGACTGTACCTGTAACGGCTTTCTTCTTCCTCCTCTGATGAGGAGTAGTAGGAAGGATCGGAAGACCAATGCGCAGCGTGGTACGTATCCATAATGACTTTTAATAAGAATGAATACGACAAAATACAAACTAACAAAGTGAAACAAAACGGAAAACCGAAAACAGTTCTGTCTGGTGCAGACACACAAAGACTGAAAACAACCACCCACAAACCCCAACAGAAAACAGGCTACCTAAATATGGTTCCCAATCAGGGACAACGATTGATAGCTGCCTCTGATTGAGAACCATATCAGGCCAAACACAGAAATAGAAAATCATAGAAAAACTAACATAGACAACCCACCCAACTCACGCCCTGACCATACTAAAACAAAAGACAAAACAAAGGAACTAAGGTCAGAACTTAATTATTCACTCCTATGGCCTATTTATTGCCTACCTCCTCATGCCTTTTGCACACATTGTATAAAGATTCTCTTCTTTTTTTCCTACTATATTATTGACTTGTTTATTGTTTACTCCATGTGTAACTCTGTGTTGTCTATTCACACTGCTATGCTTTATCTTGGCCAGGTCGCAGTTGCAAATGAGAACTTGTTCTCAACTAGCCTACCTGGTTAAATAAAGGTGAAATAAAAATAAAAAATAAATAAAAAGAACGTGACAGTAAAAGATGGCCTTTAGCACATTTCTTATAGAGGGTATCAGTCTTGCATCAAATAGTGAATTCCACTGTATGCAGAATGTTGCATGCATGTCTGCACAGTGTTATATTTTCACAGCTCACTGTCAGTAAATATCGTACAGTAAATATTGGACTACAAGAGTTGCAAGCCTGCAAAGGTAGAGTTATTTAAAGCTGTGAATGGGTCGATTGGCTTCTGGAGGTGTGTGGTTACAGGCAGGGTTGGTGTGGGCCTGTGGTGGTGGTGCTCAATGTGATATCTTTTCATGGGGCCCAAAATCCCTGCAGGCTCCCCTGCGTGTTCAGTCCGGCAGTGTCAATTATGCTGTGTACTTTGAATTGATGCCAACTTTGTGTGAAGTTAATATGCTAGACTAAAAGGCATCCATCCAACAACCTGTTTGGATAATGTGCTATTTTGTTTTCTGCCAATCTGCTGCTGCACATGTTGTGTATTCTGTGGAATTGCATTAACGTGACATTGGGGGATTTTGTTTTGTAATTTCCAGACTCTTGTCAAAAACTAATTTGGGAAATGTGAAGAGGGGTCCCGGAACAGTCCTGGGATCCCGGTTACCCGTTATTACCTAGTTTGCGCTGGGGTCCACACCTTTTTTGGGGGTCGAGGGTCAAAAAGTTTAAAAACCACTGGGTTACTAGATAGTGGCAACAAATGGAATTGGCTTGGATACAGTAAGGCTTCTATTTCCACTGACATTGTGTTAGTCATTGTTCATAACTGTAGCATTTATTACAGTTCAAAATCATTTTTTGCTAAAATAATTTTCTCATCAGATTATGCTGCTCTCTTCTTGTAATAATAGCTCAACTAGTCTGCCACCGCAGATGCTGGGATTTATTTTATGCGGTTTCTCTTTTTTGTTTGAGCACAGGCCCCCCCCCAAAAGGTGTGTGCATGGCCCTGCTGCTAAATGACCAAAATGTAAATATATACAGTACCAGTCAAAAGTTTGGACACACCCACGCATTCAAGGGTTTTTCTTTATTTTGACTATTTTCTACGTTGTAGAATAATAGTGAAGACATCAACACTATGAAATAACACACATGGAATCATGTAGTAACCAAAAATGTGTTACACAAATCAAAATATATAAAAAAATGTTGATTACTCAAAGTAGCGACCCTTTGCCTTGATGACAGCTTTTCACACTCTTGGTATTCTCTCTGCCAGCTTTATGAGGTAGTTACCTGGAATGCATGTCAATTAACAGGTGTGCATTGTTAAAAGTACATTTTTTGAATTTCTTTCCTTGAGCCAATCAGTCGTGTCGTGGCAAGGTAGGGATGGTATAGGGTAGTCAGATAGTCAGTTGTTCAACCATGTCTTCTGCATTTAACCCAACCCCTCTGAAACAGAGAGGTGCGTGGGGCTGCCTTAATCAACATCCACGGTGCCCGGGGAACAGTGGGTTACCTGCCTTGTTCAGGGGCAGAATGACAGATTTTTACCTTGTCAGCTCGGGGATTCGATCCAGCAACCTTTCGGTTACTGGCCCAACGCTCTAACCACTAGGCTACCTGCTGCCCAAAGCCCTATTTGGTAAAAGATCAAGTCCATATGTGACCCGTTTCAGGAAACTAGGCATATGTCACGGGTCACTACTTCACAGGAGAGCCATTTGAACATAAACTTTTTTATTTGATCAAAATTATTTTTTGTTTGTTGCAGAAATGCCTTCTGGATCATGTGAACTTTCAGGTGCCTTAATAACAAACTTGTATGCCATCTGTAAATACGAATACAATTGTTAAATTACGAGCCTAGTTGGTTGAGCCACAGAGAAAGCGAGCAACCTTCCCGCTAGCCATGATTGGCTGAGATAATGAGTGGGCTGGACATGCCGAGAAATGAGTTTAGATTCAATTGAGTCTGCCATATAGCACGCTTCTGTCTATTTGAGCTGGTCAGTATGTCTAGGTAATCCTGTCGTGTAGTAAAACCGCATAAGTGATGCTCTCCACTATCTGGAGGACCGAGTTTTGAAATCAGTAGAATTTGAGTATGATAGCTCATGGAGAAAACACCTGTCTCTGGATTACATCTTCAAACTAAGGGCAACCATGGCATCCGACGGGAGACGCGTCCATCCATGAATGATGTATATGGGTAAGAGAGTCTAGCTAGCTACATTTTTAGATATTACACGTTCTAATTTTGACAGAAATGAGTGTATGATCTTATCATTTGTATCTCAGAGCCATTTGCTTGGCTAGCTATAGCCTAATGTTAGCTAGCTAACATTGAACCTGGTTGGTTAGCAACCTGCAGATTCATGCAGGGTAGTAACGTTAAGAGTTGGGACTATGGTTCATTGTTTACCTACTGTAGCTAGCTAACGTTAGCTGGCTGGCTCACTAGCTAACGTTACATGTATAATCTTATTATTCGTATCGCCGAGCCATTTGGTTGTCTATTCTAGCTACATTTGCTTGTCTAGTTTCGCTCTCGGAGTGTTCAGAGTGCTGACCCTTTAGCTGAGGAGTAGAGTTGATCCGAGCGTCCTGACCTAACAAGTCAAGCACCGAAGCTAACTGGCTAACGTTGGATAGCTTGCTAGCTACTTCCAGACACATATGAGAGAACAGCTCACTCTGACCATTTTACTCACCCTAGCAGAGCTGGTTAGTCTGTTTTTATGTTATCCAGAGTGTTGGTGACTGCAACTGTGCTGCTGGAAAACGTTTAATTACAATTTTTTGGCAACGTTTACTGACACCGGCCATATTCAACGTGTGTTGAGTGTTCGTAAATTTGTCAGTTGTTCTGCGCTCTGGCACACTCAGACGAGAATGCTCTGAAAATGGAGTAGATAGGCAGAGCGAATTTACCAGCTACAGTTGATATTGTGTGTTTACATACACTTAGGTTGGAGTCATTAAAACTCGTTTTTCAACCACTCCACAAATATTTTGATAACAAACTATAGTTTTGGCAAGTCGGTTAGGACGTCTACTTTGTGCATGACACAAATAATTTTTCCAACAATTGTTTACAGATTGTTTCACTTATAATGAACTTATAAATCACTTATAAATCACAATTCCAGTGGGTCAGAAGTTTACATACCCTAAGTTGACTGTGCCTTTAAACAGTTTGGAAAATTCCAGAAAAAGATGTCATGGCTTAAGAAGCTTCTGATAGGCTAATTGACATCATTTGAGTCAATTGGAGGTGTACCTGTGGATGTATTTCAAGGCCTACCTTCAAACTCAGTGCCTCGTTGCTTGACATCATGGGAAAATCAAAAGAAATCAGCCAAAACCTCAGATTTTTTTTTGTAGACCTCCACAAGTCTGGTTCATCCTTGGGAGCAATTTCCAAACACCTGAAGGTACCACATTCATCTGTACAAACAATAGTACGCAAGTATAAACACTATGGGACCACGCAGCCGTTATACCGCTCAGGAAGGAGACGCGTTCTGTCTCCTAGAAATGAACGTACTTTGGTGCGAAAAGTGCAAATCAATCCCAGAACAACAGCAAAGGATCTTGTGAAGATGCTGGAGGAAACGGGTACAAAAGTATCTATATCCACAGTAAAACGAGTCCTATATCGACACAACCTGAAAGGCCTCTCAGCAAAGAAGAAGCCACTGCTCCAAAACCGCCATAAAAAAGCCAGACTACGGTTTGCAACTGCACATGGAGACAAAGATCGTACTTTTTGGAGAAATGTCCTGTGGTCTGATGAAACAAAAATAGAACTGTTTGGCCATAATGACCATCGTTATGTTTGGAGGAAAAAGGAGGAGGCTTGCAAACCGAAGGCCCACATCCCAACCGTGAAGCACGCGGGTGGCAGCATCATGTTGTGGGGGTGCTTTTCTGCAGAAGAGACTGGTGCACTTCACAAAATAGATGGCATCATGAGGCAGGACAATTATGTGGATATATTGAAGCAACATCTCAAGACATCATTCAGAAAGTTAAAGCTTGGTCGCAAATGGATCTTCCAAATGGACAATGACCCCAAGCATACTTCCAAAGTTGTGGCAAAATGGCTTAGGGACAACAGAGTCAAGGTATTGGAGTGGCCATCACAAAGCCCTGACCTCAATCCTAAAGAAACTTTGTGGGAAGAACCGAAAAAGTGTGTGCGAGCAAGGAGGCCTACAAACCTGACTCAGTGACACCAGCTCTGTCAGGAGGAATGGGCCAAAATTCACCCAACTTATTGTGGGAAGCTTGTGGAAGGCTACCCGAAACGTTTGGCCCAAGTTAAACGATTTAAAGGCAATGCTACCAAATACTAATTGAGTGTATGACCCATTGGGAATGTGATGAAAGAAATAAAAGCTGAAATAAATCATTCTCTCTACTATTATTCTGACATTTCACATTCTTAAAATAAAGTGGTGATCCTAACTGACCTAAGACAGGGAATTTTTACTAGGATTAAATGTCAGGAATGGTGAAAAACTGAGTTTAAATATATTTGGCTAAGGTGTATGTAAACTTCCGACTTCAACTGTATATCTATCGACAGTTGAAAGTTCCCATGTTCCAGAAAACGAAGAAGATGTGAAACCTAGTTTTCTGAAACGAGTCACATACAGCATGTGAAAATTAACATACAAAATGAACTGCAAAGCACACTGGGTATTATTATTGGCTTTGTTTCAGGGTGGAGCTCATTAGAATAATACTCAGCATGCTTTGCAAATGTAAATTTTTACATATACTATTATATTTAGTTAATTTAGTGGACGCTCTTATCACACCATAGTGCCATCAGACTTCTGATACCAATGCAAGGTGAAAGGGGGCCACAAAATTGTGAACCGCTATAAAAAATGGTATTGAAAATAATTTTGAAAATACAAATTACATCTCTTGAACTTATCTTGTTACAAAATACAGTATAGTTTAGCCCAGTGTCATACACATGACTAAATACAGAAATACTGTCCATGACTACAGCGCACGCACACACACACACACACACACACACACACACACACACACACACACACACACACACACACACACACACACACACACACACAGAAATACTGCCAATGACTACAACGCACCCACACACACACACACACACACACACACACACACACACACACACACACACACACACACACACACACACACACACACACACACACACACACACACACACACACACACACACACACACACAGAGAGAAATACTTACTGAGACGTTGTAGATGGCCATGCCCACAGCGCGGTGGTCATTGATCTTCTCTGTAGATATAGACTTGGTCTCATAAGCCAAGAAAATCCCCAGGAGCAGCAGCAAGCCCTTATAACCATACACCACCCCTACGGAGGGAGGGAGGGAGAGAGAGAGAGAGAATGTGTTCACTAGGTTTTTAATATTCACTGGCAGTAGCCTCAAACTCAGGCCTCATGTTAAAGGTAAGATGATTAACAGATGGATTTAATGTATTTGAAGTACAGAGGCTGAGCCCTCTCTCCTTACAAAGCCTCCCTCCCTCCCTCTCTCTCTCTCTCTCTCTCTCCCGCTCTCCTTACCAAGCCTCCCTCCATTCCTCTCTCTCTCTCTCTCTCCCTCCCTCCCTCCCTCCCTCTCTCTCTCTCTCTCTCTCTCCTTACCAAGCCTCCCTCTCTCTCTCCCTCCCTCTCTCCTTACCAAGCCTCCCTCTCTCTCTCTCTCTTTCCCTCTCTCCTTACCAAGCCTCCCTCTATCCCTCCCTCCATTTCTCTCTCTCTCTCTCTCTCTCTCTCTCTCTCTCTCTCTCTCTCTCTCTCTCTCTCTCTCTCTCTCTCTCTCTCTCTCTCTCTCTCTCTCTCTCTCTCTCTCTCTCTCTCTCTCTCTCTCTCTCTCTCTCTCTCTCTCTCTCTCTCTCTCTCTCTCTCTCTCTCTCTCTCTCCCCTCTCTCTCTCTCTCTCTCTCTCTCTCTCTCTCTCTCTCTCTCTCTCTCTCTCTCTCTCTCTCTCTCTCCCCCCTCTCTCTCTCTCTCTCTCCCTCTCGCCTTACCAAGCCTCCCTCCATTCCTCTCTCTCCCTCCCTCTCTCTCTTCCTCTCTCTCTCTCCCTCTCTCCTTACAAAGCCTCCCTCCCTCCCTCCCCCTCTCTCTCTCTCTCCTTACCAAGCCTCCCTCTCTCTCTCCCTCCCTCTCTCCTTACCAAGCCTCCCTCCCTCCCTCCCTCCCTCCCTCCCTCCCTCCCTCCCTCCCTCCCTCCCTCTCTTTCTCCTTACCAAGCCTCCCTCTCTCTCTCCCTCCCTCCTTCCCCCTCTCTCTCTCTCTCCTTACCAAGCCTCCCTCTCTCTCTCCCTCCCTCTCTCCTTACCAAGCCTCCCTCTCTCCCTCCCTCCCTCATTCTCTCTCTCTCTCTCTCCCCCTCCCTCCCTCCCTCCCTCCCTCCCTCCCTTTTTCCTTACCAACCCTTCCTCTCTCCCCGCCACTCTTACTCCCTCCCTCCCTCTCTCCCTCCCTCCCTCCTTCCCGTCTCCTTACCAAGCCAAGTGTTCATCTTGTCTGAGCTGCAGTGTTCCAGCAGCGGTTGAACCAGAACATCCAGATCTCCTTTAGGGGCCTCTCTCACAAACTTCTACTCAGACAAACAGAGGAATAATGTTATCTCAAGACTACTGCACTATAGGAGAACAGAAGAATAATGTTCTCTCACAAACTTCTACTCAAACAAACAGAGGAATAATGTTATCTCAAGACTACTGCACTATAGGAGAACAGAGGAATAATGTTCTCTCACAAACTTCTACTCAAACAAACAGAGGAATAATGTTCTCAAGACTACTGCACTATAGGAGAACAGAGGAATAATGTTATCTCAAGACTACTGCACTATAGCAGAACAGAGGAATAATGTTATCTCACAAACTTCTACTCAAACAAACAGAGGAATAATGTTATCTCAAGACTACTGCACTATAGGAGAACAGAGGAATAATGTTCTCAAGACTACTGCACTATAGGAGAACAGAGGAATAATGTTCTCAAGACTACTGCACTATAGGAGAACAGAGGAATAATGTTCTCAAGACTACTGCACTATAGGAGAACAGAGGAATAATGTTCTCAAGACTACTGCACTATAGCAGAACAGAGGAATAATGTTATCTCAAGACTACTGCACTATAGGAGAACAGAGGAATAATGTTCTCAAGACTACTGCACTATAGCAGAACAGAGGAATAATGTTCTCAAGACTACTGCACTATAGCAGACCAGAGGAATAATGTTATCTCAAGACTACTGCACTATAGGAGAACAGAGGAATAATGTTCTCAAGACTACTGCACTATAGGAGAATAGAGGAATAATGTTATCTCAAGACTACTGCACTATAGGAGAACAGAGGAATAATGTTCTCAAGACTACTGCACTATAGCAGAACAGAGGAATAATGTTCTCAAGACTACTGCACTATAGGAGAACAGAGGAATAATGTTATCTCAAGACTACTGCACTATAGCAGAACAGAGGAATAATGTTCTCAAGACTACTGCACTATAGGAGAACAGAGGAATACTGTTATCTCAAGACTACTGCACTATAGCAGAACAGAGGAATAATGTTCTCAAGACTACTGCACTATAGCAGAACAGAGGAATAATGTTATCTCAAGACTACTGCACTATAGGAGAACAGAGGAATAATGTTATCTCAAGACTACTGCACTATAGCAGAACAGAGGAATAATGTTATCTCAAGACTACTGCACTATAGGAGAACAGAGGAATAATGTTATCTCAAGACTACTGCACTATAGCAGAACAGAGGAATAATGTTATCTCAAGACTACTGCACTATAGCAGAACAGAGGAATAATGTTATCTCAAGACTACTGCACTATAGGAGAACAGAGGAATAATGTTCTCAAGACTACTGCACTATAGCAGAACAGAGGAATAATGTTATCTCAAGACTACTGCACTATAGGAGAACAGAGGAATAATGTTCTCAAGACTACTGCACTATAGGAGAACAGAGGAATAATGTTCTCAAGACTACTGCACTATAGCAGAACAGAGGAATAATGTTATCTCAAGACTACTGCACTATAGGAGAACAGAGGAATAATGTTATCTCAAGACTACTGCACTATAGGAGAACAGAGGAATAATGTTATCTCAAGACTACTGCACTATAGGAGAACAGAGGAATAATGTTATCTCAAGACTACTGCACTATAGGAGAACAGAGGAATAATGTTATCTCAAGACTACTGCACTATAGCAGAACAGAGGAATAATGTTATCTCAAGACTACTGCACTATAGCAGAACAGAGGAATAATGTTATCTCAAGACTACTGCACTATAGCAGAACAGAGGAATAATGTTATCTCAATGGTTACTGCACTATAGCAGAACAGAGGAATAATGTTATCTCAATACTACTGCACTATAGCAGAACAGAGGAATAATGTTATCTCAATACTACTGCACTATAGCAGAACAGAGGAATAATGTTATCTCAAGACTACTGCACTATAGGAGAACAGAGGAATAATGTTATCTCAAGACTACTGCACTATAGGAGAACAGAGGAATAATGTTCTCAAGACTACTGCACTATAGCAGAACAGAGGAAAAATGTTCTCAAGACTACTGCACTATAGCAGAACAGAGGAATAATGTTATCTCAAGACTACTGCACTATAGGAGAACAGAGGAATAATGTTATCTCAAGACTACTGCACTATAGCAGAACAGAGGAATAATGTTATCTCAAGACTACTGCACTATAGCAGAACAGAGGAATAATGTTCTCAAGACTACTGCACTATAGCAGAACAGAGGAATAATGTTATCTCAAGACTACTGCACTATAGGAGAACAGAGGAATAATGTTATCTCAAGACTACTGCACTATAGCAGAACAGAGGAATAATGTTATCTCAAGACTACTGCACTATAGGAGAACAGAGGAATAATGTTATCTCAAGACTACTGCACTATAGCAGAACAGAGGAATAATGTTATCTCAAGACTACTGCACTATAGCAGAACAGAGGAATAATGTTATCTCAAGACTACTGCACTATAGGAGAACAGAGGAATAATGTTCTCAAGACTACTGCACTATAGCAGAACAGAGGAATAATGGTATCTCAAGACTACTGCACTATAGGAGAACAGAGGAATAATGTTCTCAAGACTACTGCACTATAGGAGAACAGAGGAATAATGTTCTCAAGACTACTGCACTATAGCAGAACAGAGGAATAATGTTATCTCAAGACTACTGCACTATAGCAGAACAGAGGAATAATGTTATCTCAATGGTTACTGCACTATAGGAGAACAGAGGAATAATGTTATCTCAAGACTACTGCACTATATCCATGTACACATTATATTTCATCATGATTTTTATAGATTCACAATTTGTTTTGTTTATTCCTTCATAGTACTATCTTAATAGTTTGGAGTTAAATCTAAATTATACCTCCACCGTGACGTGAAGAGGATCCACTATTTGCCAGATCATGAGTGACAGGACGTCGATGACCAGCAGCACCCCCACGGTGGCGTAGAGTTTCCACGGCTCCAGGTGCTACAAGGAATCATGGGATATAGGAGGACTGGTCAGTTAGGATGTGTTTCGAATGGCACCCTGTATAGTGCACTACTTTGGCACCCTGTCCCCTACAATAAATTGGGAAAACCTGTGGAAACCCCTCTAGACAATCCCTTTACCCCTCTAGACCATCCCTCTAGACCATCCCTCTACCCCTCTAGACATCCCTCTAGAACATCCCTCTACCCCTCTAGACCATCCCTCTACCCCTCTAGACAATCCCTCTACCCCTCTAGACCATCCCTCTACCCCTCTAGACCACCCCTCTACCCCTCTAGACCATCCCTCTAGACCATCCCTCAACCCCTCTAGACCATCCCTCTACCCCTCTAGACCATCCCTCTACCCCTCTAGACCATCCCTCTACCCCTCTAGACCATCCCTCTACCCCTTTAGAACATCCCTCTACCCCTCTAGACCATCCCTCTACCCCTCTCGACAATCCCTCTAGACCATCCCTCTACCCCTCTAGACCATCCCTCTACCCCTCTAGACCACCCCTCTACCCCTCTAGACCATCCCTCTAGAACATCCCTCTACCCCTCTAGACCATCCCTCTACCCCTCTAGACCATCCCTCTACCCCTCTAGACCACCCCTCTAGACCATCCCTCTAGACCACCCCTCTACCCCTCTAGACCACCCCTCTATCCCTCTAGACCATCCCTCTACCCCTCTAGACCACCCCTCTACCCCTCTAGACAATCCCTCTAGAACATCCCTCTACCCCCTCTAGACCATCCCTCTACCTCTCTAGACCACCCCTCTACCCCTCTAGACCACCCCTCTGCCCCTCTAGACCATCCCTCTACCTCTCTAGACCACCCCTCTACCCCTCTAGACCATCCCTCTACCCCTCTAGAACATCCCTCTACCCCTCTAGACCATCCCTCTACCCCTCTAGACCATCCCTCTACCCCCTCTAGAACATCCCTCTAGACCATCCCTCTACCCCCTCTAGAACATCCCTCTACCCCTCTAGACCATCCCTCTACCCCTCTAGACCATCCCTCTACCCCTCTAGACCATCCCTCTAGACCATCCCTCTACCCCCTCTAGAACATCCCTCTACCCCTCTAGAACATCCCTCTACCCCTCTAGAACATCCCTCTACCCCTCTAGACCACCCCTCTACCCCTCTAGGCCATCCCTCTAGAACATCCCTCTACCCCCTCTAGACCATCCCTCTACCTCTCTAGACCACCCCTCTACCCCTCTAGAACATCCCTCTACCCCTCTAGACCACCCCTCTACCCCTCTAGACCATCCCTCTACCCCTCTAGACCACCCCTCTACCCCTCTAGACCACCCCTCTACCCCTCTAGACCATCCCTCTACCCCTTTAGACCATCCCTCTAGGCCATCCCTCTAGACCATCCCTCTACCTCTCTAGACCATCCCTCGACCCCTCTAGACTATCCTCTAGACCATCCCTCGACCCCTCTAGACCACCCCTCTAGAACATCCCTCAACCCCTCTAGACCACCCCTCTCGAACATCCCTCTACCCCTCTAGACCATCCCTCTACCCCTCTAGACCATCCCTCTACCCCTCTAGACCATCCCTCTAGGCCATCCCTCTAGACCATCCCTCTACCTCTCTAGACCATCCCTCGACCCCTCTAGACTATCCTCTAGACCATCCCTCGACCCCTCTAGACCACCCCTCTAGACCATCCCTCGACCCCTCTAGACCACCCCTCTAGAACATCCCTCTACCCCTCTAGACCATCCCTCTAGACCACCCCTCTACCCCTCTAGACCACCCCTCTACCCCTCTAGACCATCCCTCTAGAACATCCCTCTACCCCTCTAGACCACCCCTCTACCCCTCTAGGGGATATAGTCAGTACACTACTGTTAACCAGGATATAGTCAGTACACTACTGTTAACCAGGATATAGTCAGTACACTACTGTTGACCAGGGATATATAGTCAGTACACTACTGTTGACCAGGGATATAGTCAGTACACTACTGTTGACCAGGATATATAGTCAGTACACTACTGTTGACCAGGGATATATAGTCAGTACACTACTGTTGACCAGGGATATATAGTCAGTATACTACTGTTGACCAGGATATAGTCAGTACACTACTGTTGACCAGGATATAGTCAGTACACTACTGTTGACCAGGGATATATAGTCAGTACACTACTGTTGACCAGGGATATATAGTCAGTATACTACTGTTGACCAGGATATAGTCAGTACACTACTGTTGACCAGGGATATATAGTCAGTACACTACTGTTGACCAGGGAAATAGTCAGTACACTACTGTTGACCAGGGATATATAGTCAGTACACTACTGTTGACCAGGGATATAGTCAGTACACTACTGTTGACCAGGGATATAGTCAGTACACTACTGTTGACCAGGATATATAGTCAGTACACTACTGTTGACCAGGATATAGTCAGTACACTACTGTTGACCAGGATATAGTCAGTACACTACTGTTGACCATGGATATATAGTCAGTACACTACTGTTGACCAGGATATAGTCAGTACACTACTGGGGTGGATGAATACAGGGGATCATGGCCCAGACCTGCATCGGTTTGGTTTGCCTGTGAGGGATTAACCATGACGTAAATCGACCGGAGCCTGAGCTTGAAGAGAAAACAATGATGCTTATCTAAGAGACCAATTCAATCTGCCCCCGAAGCGTCTGGTTGGGCCGTAAACATTGAAACAGAGGGTCCATATCAAATCGAATCCCAACGAGCAGCGCTCATTGACAAAAAATGGATGGGTAATAATCCTCTTTTATGTAACTGTTTGAAAGGAACAGAAAAAAAGCGAGGAAAGACAACGGACCAATAGCGTCACTGTAGGAAAGACAACGGACCAATAGCGGCACTGTAATTCATTGATTTTGGTGCATTATCCCAGAGGATTAATGTTTTGTAGCGAATTCCATCTATTCTCCTCATAGTAAGCAGAAAGATAAAGAACCTGCATCCCAAATGGCACCCTATTCCCAATGGGCCCTGGTCAAATGTAGTGCACCCTATTCCCTATGGGCCCTGGTCAAATGTAGTGCACCCTATTCCCTATGGGCCCTGGTCAAATGTAGTGCACTCTATTCCCTGTGGGCCCTGGTCAAATGTAGTGCACCCTATTCCCTGTGGGCCCTGGTCAAATGTAGTGCACCCTATTCCCTGTGGGCCCTGGTCAAATGTAGTGCACCCTATTCCCTGTGGGCCCTGGTCAAATGTAGTGCACCCTATTCCCTGTGGGCCCTGGTCAAATGTAGTGCACCCTATTCCCTGTGGGCCCTGGTCAAATGTAGTGCACCCTATTCCCTATGGGCCCTGGTCAAATGTAGTGCACCCTATTCCCTGTGGGCCCTGGTCAAATGTAGTGCACCCTATTCCCTATAGGCCCTGGTCAAATGTAGTGCACCCTATTCCCTATAGGCCCTGGTCAAATGTAGTGCACCCTATTCCCTATAGGCCCTGGTCAAATGTAGTGCACCCTATTCCCTATGGGCCCTGGTCAAATGTAGTGCAACCTATTCCCTATGGGCCCTGGTCAAATGTAGTGCAACCTATTCCCTATGGGCCCTGGTCAAATGTAGTGCACCCTATTCCCTGTGGGCCCTGGTCAAATGTAGTGCACCCTATTCCCTACAGGCCCTGGTCAAATGTAGTGCACCCTATTCCCTATAGGCCCTGGTCAAATGTAGTGCACCCTATTCCCTATAGGCCCTGGTCAAATGTAGTGCACCCTATTCCCTATAGGCCCTGGTCAAATGTAGTGCACCCTATTCCCTATGGGCCCTGGTCAAATGTAGTGCAACCTATTCCCTGTGGGCCCTGGTCAAATGTAGTGCACCCTATTCCCTGTGGGCCCTGGTCAAATGTAGTGCACCCTATTCCCTGTGGGTCCTGGTCAAATGTAGTGCACCCTATTCCCTGTGGGTCCTGGTCAAATGTAGTGCACCCTATTCCCTGTGGGTCCTGGTCAAATGTAGTGCACCCTATTCCCTATAGGCCCTGGTCAAATGTAGTGCACCATAAAGGGGAATAGAGTGCCAATTGGGATGAACCTACTATTCACCGTCTATTGTCCCGAGGTATAGTCTACACTATCTTCTATATAGTAGATATATCAGTAAATCAGTTGAAAAACACTAAGGTAGAAGTACATTTAAACTTTTCCTACAGTCAAATGACCAAATCGCCCTCTATTGGCCTCATGGGTGGAATGTTCTTCATATTTTTCATAATTGAATCATTAATAAATATTATTTCTTACAAACCTACGGATTGGTGTTTCTATGTCAAGCGGGTTGTGTTATATTTCAGTCTTCTGTGATGAATATAAAGTGTAATATTGGGATTCAAACTCAAAATGTAATACATTTTAACTCTATATCTGACATGGTACAGATGTCTTCTTATTTTAAGCCCATAACTATGTGTGTATACGGGTGTATACTTTAGTTTCAAAGTAGATTTGTTTAAGACTACCAAGAAACACTCTGTGGGACCCTGATTTAGCCCACTGCAGTAAAAGGTTAAACATGCCTCATATCTAGATACTGTGGAAATGTATGCGACTTGGCAAGCGTCGAGGATCCCCTAACGTGGATGTCGATTAAGGAAGCTCCCCCGCACCTCTCTGATTCAGAGGGGTTGGGTTAAATGCAGGAAGACACATTTCAGTTGAAGACATTCAGTTGTACAACTGACTAGGTATCTCCCTCTTTCCTCCTGGTTTCCTCCCAGTGTTGTACAACTGACTAGGTATCTCCCTCTTTCCTCCTGGTTTCCTCCCAGTGTTGTACAACTGACTAGGTATCTCCCTCTTTCCTCCTGGTTTCCTCCCAGTGTTGTACAACTGACTAGGTATCTCCCTCTTTCCTCCTGGTTTCCTCCCAGTGTTGTACAACTGACTAGGTATCTCCCTCTTTCCTCCTGGTTTCCTCCAGTGTTGTACAACTGACTAGGTATCTCCCTCTTTCCTCCTGGTTTCCTCCCAGTGTTGTACAACTGACTAGGTATCTCCCTCTTTCCTCCTGGTTTCCTCCCAGTGTTGTACAACTGACTAGGTATCTCCCTCTTTCCTCCTGGCTTCCTGCCAGTGTTGTACAACTGACTAGGTATCTCCCTCTTTTACAGAATAAAAAAAGAGGATCGTTAGATCTCAAATGTTCTAACGAGAAAGATCTTACGCAATACCCCCCCCCCCCCCCCCAAAAAAAAAACAGCCACACCTCATTGTCGGGGGGGGGGGGGGGGGGGTTAACAAAGGAAATCAACATCACAACAATAACAGAGAGTATCGCTTGGTGGCCGTGGCGCTCGCTGGAACATCTCAATGTTTAATGGGTGGAACGCCTCTCCCCGGCCTTCTGTCTGTGTCCCCAATGGCACCCTAGAAACTACACAGTGCAGTACAATTTTGATCAGAGCCTTACGGGACACTCAGTGGGCCCTGGTCAAAAGTACTGAATTAGTAAGGAGGAAGGAAGGAAGGGGTGGAAGGGAGTCATCTGACTGGGGGAGGCCCTTCACCGGTGGGTCCAATTGGAAGGGTTCAACGGTGGGGCTATGCGACAGGGAGTGCTATCTTGATCTCTCCAAGGGGGCCGACTACAGAACAGGACTGGGCCAGAGAGAAAGAACGGGAGTAGAGAGAGAGTAAATGTGGAATGATAATATCACGTTGGGGAAATACATCATTTTCAGTGCATATACAAGGCGCTATCTACAACCTACAAGGGTTCTCCTATGAGGACAGACGAAGAGAAGAGTGCCCTTGACTGGGATGACGCTAAAGTGAAAGCCAGTTATTCTCCTTTTTATTTACCTTCCTCTTTTCCTTCTTGTCATCCTTCTTGGTGAAGACGGTGTGGACCCACCAGATCTTAGTGAACATAGAACCGTACGCCAGGCTGAAGCCCAGGCCAAGCAGCCACAGACGGAACTGGCCGGGGAATAGGGGAAAGAAAATACATCTATTAAACAATAATAATTCATTTTATCTAGGCATCTATTAAACAATAATAATTCATTGTATCTAGGCATCTATTAAACAATAATAAATCCTTTACATAACTTGTGGGGGATAAAAACAATTATTTTCAAATGTATTAATGTGTTAAATATAATAGTTATTAAAGAATAATTCCTTTTTAAAGTCATGTTCTCATTTGGCAGTTATTCATATGACCTCAACTGTCTTCGTACAAGAATTCTAACACACCCATAAAACTCTATCCCCCATAATGCCTCAGTGGTAGGATCCACTTCCCTTTAGCAGTAGATGTAAAGTGAAGATCTTGGGTCAGTTTAGCATTATCCGTACTATTTTTTAAGGTTAGGATCTTTACCAGGGGAAACACTTCAGCCCAGAGCTTTCCTGTACCCATAAAACTCGATCCCCCACAATGCTTTAGTGGTATGGCTCCACTTCCTGTGTACTTCCTGTGTACCTGGCAGACCACGGGGAACTGCTTCCTGTGTATGTGGTGTCCGTCGAGGCCCAGAGGGAAGACAGCAGCCAGAGCCATCATACACCCCACTGCCGTCATGTTGTTCAGGTATGGCTGGGAGTTCTGGATGTACCTGTCATACACACACACACACACACACACACACACACACACACACACACACACACACACACACACACACACACACACACACACACACAGATTTTTCCGGCCATCAGGCTCTCTATCTCCCTCTACACACATGCACACACACACATGAACACTATCTCTGTCTACAGAATGTCTGTGAGCCATTCAGCATGCAGAGAACCCAGACTGACACATAGTGCAGGAGGATATTAGCTGTCTGTCACAAATGAAAATTAATTTGGGGATTTAACTGTCAAGCTCACACACCAACATGTGAATATCCTTGTTAAGAGTCACGCTGAATGACTGATATACAGATATTTAACTGTCAAGATCACACACCGACATGTGAATATCCTTGGTAAGAGTCACGCTGAATGACTGATATACAGATATTAACTGTCAAGATCACACACTGACATGTGAATATCCTTGTTAACACGCTGAATGACTGATATACAGATATTTAACTGTCAAGATCACACACCGACATGTGAATATCCTTGGTAAGAGTCACGCTGAATGACTGATATACAGATATTAACTGTCAAGATCACACACCGACATGTGAATATCCTTGGTAAGAGTCAAGCTGAATGACTGATATACAGATATTAACTGTCAAGATCACACACCAACATGTGAATATCCTTGGTAAGAGTCAAGCTGAATGACTGATATACAGATATTAACTGTCAAGATCACACACCAACATGTGAATATCCTTGGTAAGAGTCAAGCTGAATGAATGATGTACAGGATGTGTCAAGAAGTGGAATATTGGATATATCTGTGATGGACACAGGATCAAAATAAATATTCTCAGAATCACTGTATTTCACACATTTCAAACACGCTTAGAAAATGGGAGAGAACAAATGCTGTATGCACACGCACACACGCGCACGCACACACGCACACGCGCACACACACACGCACACGCGCACACAGGTCTTTGGGTACCTGACATTGCTGTTGTAGATGTTGAATGTGAGACACACTATCCCCAGTAGAATCCCCAGTCCAGCGAACACAGACACAGAGACAAAGAGCTTCTGAGAGAGGAACCTAAACTCCTCTATAACCACCGTCTGATCTGCTGGGGGGCCTGGACCTACGGGGGGAGAGAGAGAGATACATGATCATTATAATCTCATTATAGCAACGACCTGAGAAAGACTTGCAGGGGTAGAATGAGCCGTGTGGAGGCTAGGGATGATTAGGTAGACAAGGAAGTATGTGGGATCAGGATGGGACTAAAGCCGGGACATCAGGGTTCACGACCCCTTCTCTTACGAGTGGCATGGGCTCTTTAGTGACCACAGAGAGTCAAGATCTCCATTTAAAATCACAACTGAAGGACAGAAACCCTTGTAGGGCGGAGAAAGAGAGAGAGGGAGGGAGGGAGGGAGGGAGGGAGGGAGGGAGGGAGGGAGGGACAGAAAAAGAGGGATGGATGAGAGGAGAGAGGGAAAGTGGTGGAGGTAGAGAGATAGAGGTATATGAAGGGAGATAGATGAAGGGAGATGGAGAGAGAGAGATGAAGGGAGATGGAGAGAGAGAGATGAAGGGAGATGGAGAGAGAGAGATGAAGGGAGATGGAGAGAGATAGATGAAGGGAGATCCAAAATCCAGAAAAGAGCCGTTAAATTCTACAACCACCTAAAAGGAAGCGATTCCCAAACCTTCATTAACAAAGCCATCACCTACAGAGAGATGAACATGGAGAAGAGTCCCCCCTAAGCAAGCTGGTCCTGGAGCTCTGTTCACCAACACAAACAGACCTCACAGAGCCCCAAGACAGCAACACAATTAGACACAACCAAATCATGAGAAAACAAAAAGATTATTACTTGACACAAAAATAATTAAGAATTAACAAAAAAACTGAGCAAACTAGAATGCTATTTGGCCCTAAACAGAGAGTACACAGTGGCAGAATACCTGACCACTGTGACTGACCCAAACTTAAGGAAAGCTTTGACTATGTACAGACTCAGTGAGCATAGCCTTGCTATTGAGAAAGGCCGCCGTAGGCAGACATGGCTTTCAGGAGAAGACAGGCTATGTGCACACTGCCCACAAAATGAGGTAGAAACTGAGCTGCCCTTCTTAACCTCCTGCCAAATGTATGACCTTAGAGACACATATTTCCCTCAGATTACACAGATACACAAAGAATTCGAAAACAAACCCAATTTTGATATACTCCCATATCTACTGGGTGAAATTCCACAGTGTGTCATCACAGCAGCAAGATTTGTGACCTGTTGCCACAAGAAAAGGGCAACCAGTGAAGAACAAACACCATTGTAATACAACCCATATTTATGCTTATTTATATTCCCTTGTGTACTTTAACCATTTGTACATTGTTACAACACTGTATATATACATAATATGACATTTGTAATGTCTTTATTGTTTTGAAACTTCTGTATGTGTAATGTTTACTGTTAATTTTTATTGTTTATTTCAGTTTCGTATATTATCTACCTCACTTGCTTTGGCAATGTTAACACATGTTTCCCATGCAAAATAAAGCCCCTTGAATTGAATTGAATAGAGAGATAGATGGAGATGGGAGATGGAGAGATAGAGAGACCCACAGGCCGTGTCCGAATACCCATACTTGCGTTGTAAATAGCAGGCATTATGGGAAAAATGTAACGTTTTATAGTATGTGAAATAAAAAATGTAGTATGCTTTAAATGCCAGGATGTCATACTCTTTTCGGCTTTTCATATAGTACAATTCACTGCATGCTATTGAGAAAGAGAATCGTCTTCAGACCCATGTGTGTTTGACAACAGCTGATAATCAGAGAAGGCTGTACCAAAATGAACGAACTGACAGAGTCAGTGTCTTGTCAGAGAGAAAGACAGATGATAATCAGGCTGGATCTCTCCCTCGCCCATCCCGGACTCAGCAGTGGAGGACTGATCTGGTAGAGTTACAGGTCAGAGGGGTTAGTAGGAGTGATCTGGTAGAGTTACAGGTCAGCGGGGTTAGTAGGAGTGATCTGGTAGAGTTACAGGTCAGCGGGGTTAGTAGGAGTGATCTGGTAGAGTTACAGGTCAGCGGGGTTAGTAAGAGTGATCTGCTAGAGTTACAGGTCAGAGGGTTTAGTAGGAGTGATCTGGTAGAGTTACAGGTCAGCGGGGTTAGTAAGAGTGATCTGGTAGAGTTACAGGTCAGCGGGGTTAGTAGGAGTGATCTGCTAGAGTTACAGGTCAGCGGGTTTAGTAGGAGTGATCTGGTAGAGATACAGGTCAGCGGGGTTAGTAGGAGTGATCTGCTAGAGTTACAGGTCAGAGGGTTTAGTAGGAGTGATCTGCTAGAGTTACAGGTCAGAGGGGTTAGTAGGAGTGATCTGTAGAGTTACAGGTCAGCGGGAATAGTAGGAGTGATCTGGTAGAGTTACAGGTCAGCGGGGTTAGTAGGAGTGATCTGCTAGAGTTACAGGTCAGCGGGGTTAGTAGGAGTGATCTGGTAGAGTTACAGGTCAGCGGGGTTAGTAGGAGTGATCTGCTAGAGTTACAGGTCAGCGGGGTTAGTAGGAGTGATCTGGTAGAGTTACAGGTCAGCGGGGTTAGTAGGAGTGATCTGGTAGAGTTACAGGTCAGCGGGGTTAGTAGGAGTGATCTGGTAGAGTTACAGGTCAGCGGGGTTAGTAGGAGTGATCTGGTAGAGTTACAGGTCAGCGGGGTTAGTAAGAGTGATCTGGTAGAGATACAGGTCAGCGGGGTTAGTAGGAGTGATCTGGTAGAGTTACAGGTCAGCGGGGTTAGTAGGAGTGATCTGGTAGAGTTACAGGTCAGCGGGGTTAGTAGGAGTGATCTGCTAGAGTTACAGGTCAGCGGGGTTAGTAGGAGTGATCTGGTAGAGTTACAGGTCAGCGGGGTTAGTAAGAGTGATCTGCTAGAGTTACAGGTCAGCGGGACGTAGGAGTGATCTGTAGAGTTACAGGTCAGCGGGATTAGTAGGAGTGATCTGGTAGAGTTACAGGTTAGCGGGGTTAGTAGGAGTGATCTGGTAGAGTTACAGGTCAGCGGGGATAGTAGGAGTGATCTGGTAGAGTTACAGGTCAGCGGGGTTAGTAGGAGTGATCTGGTAGAGTTACAGGTCAGCGGGGTTAGTAGGAGTGATCTGCTAGAGTTACAGGTCAGCGGGGTTAGTAGGAGTGATCTGGTAGAGTTACAGGTCAGCGGGGTTAGTAGGAGTGATCTGGTAGAGTTACAGGTCAGCGGGGTTAGTAGGAGTGATCTG
Source organism: Salvelinus namaycush (assembly GCF_016432855.1). Lineage (NCBI taxonomy): Eukaryota > Metazoa > Chordata > Actinopteri > Salmoniformes > Salmonidae > Salvelinus > Salvelinus namaycush. The sequence continues at coordinate 3,329,102 of NC_052333.1, forward strand.
GTAGAGATACAGGTCAGCGGGTTAGTAGGAGTGATCTGGTAGAGATACAGGTCAGCGGGGTTAGTAGGAGTGATCTGGTAGAGTTACAGGTCAGCGGGGTTAGTAGAGTGATCTGGTAGAGTTACAGGTCAGCGGGGTTAGTAGGAGTGATCTGGTAGAGTTACAGGTCAGCGGGGTTAGTAGGAGTGATCTGGTAGAGTTACAGGTCAGCGGGGTTAGTAGGAGTGATCTGGTAGAGTTACAGGTCAGCGGGGTTAGTAGGAGTGATCTGGTAGAGTTACAGGTCAGCGGGGTTAGTAGGAGTGATCTGGTAGAGTTACAGGTCAGCGGGGTTAGTAGGAGTGATCTGGTAGAGTTACAGGTCAGCGGGGTTAGTAGGAGTGATCTGGTAGAGTTACAGGTCAGCGGGGTTAGTAGGAGTGATCTGGTAGAGTTACAGGGTCAGGGGCGTTAGCTGGTTAGTAGGAGTGATCTGGTAGAGTTACAGGTCACGGGGTTAGTAGGAGTGATCTGCGTAGAGTATACAGGTCAGCTGGGTTAGTAGGAGTGATCTGGTAGAGTTACAGGTCAGCGGGGTTAGTAGCAACGTGTGATCTTGGTAGAGATACAGTGTCAGCGGGGTTATTAGGATGTGATCTGGCTAGAAGTACATGGTCAGCGGGAGTTCGTAGGAGTGATCTGGCTTAGAGATACAGCGTCAGTCGGGGTTAGTAGGCAGTGATCGGTAGAGTTACAGGTCAGCGGGGTAGTAGGAGTATCTAGAGTTACAGGTCAGCGGGTTTAGTAGGGAGTGATCTGTAGAAGTTACAGGTCAGCGGGGTTAGTAGGAGTGGATCCTGGTAGAGTTATCAGCGTCCAGCGGGCGGGTTAGTAAGGATGTGATCTGGTAGAGTTACAGAGTCAGCGGGGTTAGTAGGAGTGATCTGGCTAGAAGTTACAGTGTCAGAGGGGTTAGTAGGAGTGATCTGGTAGAGTTACAGGTCAGCGGGCGTTTAGTAGGATGTGATCCTCGGTAGAGTTACAGTGTCAGCGGGGTTAGTTAGGAGTGCTCTGGTAGAGTTACAGTGTCAGACGGTGTTAGTAGGAGTGATCTGGTAGGAGTTACAGGTCAGCGGGGTTAGTAGGAGTGATCTGGTAGAGTTACAGGTCAGCGGGGTTAGTAGGAGTGATCTGGTAGAGATACAGGTCAGCGGGGTTAGTAGGAGTGATCTGGTAGAGTTACAGGTCAGCGGAGTTAGTACATTTACATTACATTTACATTTAAGTCATTTAGCAGACGCTCTTATCCAGAGCGACTTACAAATTGGTGCATTCACCTTATGACATCCAGTGGAACAGCCACTTTACAATAGTGCATCTAAATCTTTTAAGGGGGGGGTGGGGGTGGGGGGGGGTCAGAAGGACTTGCTTTATCCTATCCTAGGTATTCCTTAAAGAGGTGGGGTTTCAGGTGTCTCCGGAAGGTGGTGATTGACTCCGCTATCCTGGCGTCGTGAGGGAGTGTAGGAGTGATCTGGTAGAGTTACAGGTCAGCGGGGTTAGTAGGAGTGATCTGGTAGAGTTACAGGTCAGCGGGGTTAGTAGGAGTGATCTGGTAGAGTTACAGGTCAGCGGGGTTAGTAGGAGTGATCTGGTAGAGTTACAGGTCACGGGGTTAGTAGGAGTGATCTGGTTAGAGTTACAGGTCAGCGGGGTTAGTATGGAGTGATCTGGTAGAGTTACAAGTCAGCGGGGTTAGTAAGAGTGATCTGCTAGAGTTACAGTGCTCAGCGGGGTTAGTAGG
>NC_052333.1:3340884-3390884 GCF_016432855.1 Salvelinus namaycush
GTTGTAAAACATATGACATAATGAAATCAATGTATACTGGCAATACGTGCAGCATTAAAATTGGCAAGAAAATAACAGAATTCTTTAACCAGTGTCGGGGCATTCGTCAGGGTTGCAATCTGAGCCCTGCACTCTTCAATATTTACATCAACGAATTGGCCACTATTCTAGAAAAATCCTCAGCCCCTGGTGTTAGTCTCCCCAATTCAGAAGTTATGCCTACTCTTCACAGATGACCTATGCCTGCTGTCACCCACAGCATATGGCCTACAGCAGAGCCTGGTCCTGCTAGAGCAGTACTGCCTGGCAGTAAACCACAAAAATACTAAAATAATTAATTTTCCAGAGAAGATCCAGATCTCAGGGAATTAGACCAAAGTACTCAACTGGTACAAAACACAGAGTACCGCACACACTACAATTACCTAGGTTTAAAAATAAGCTCAACTGGACATCTTAATGAAGCAGTGAATGAATTGAGAGAGAAAGCATGCAGGGCAATCTACGCCATTAAAAACAAATTCAAATTGAAATACCTATTAAAATTTGTCTAAAACGAATTGAATATGTTATTGAACCAATTGCACTTTATGGCCGCGAGGTTTGGGGTACACTTGCAAAACAAGATTTCATCAAATGGGACAAACACCCCATTGAAACCCTGCATGCAGAGTTCTGTAAGATTATCCTACATGTCCAGAGGAAAACTACAAACAATGCATGCAGGGCAGAATTAGGCCAATATCCACTAATAATAAAAACTCCAAAAAGAGCAATTAAGTTTTGGAAACATCTAAAATACAGTAACCCCCTCTCATATCATTACCAAGCCCTGCAATGCCAAGAGCTGAGCAAAGAAAAGAGTCCCCCCATCCAGCTGGTCCTGAGGCTGAGTTTACAAGCCTTATTCAAGGTTTCAATGACCTCTCTGATGAGAGTAGGCTACCCGTCCTGTTGGGGGAGGATGCAGAGAGCTGTGGGTTGGCAGCGCACTACATTGCTGCCTGCCATAAAATGAGGGACAGTGTCTGACAGACCAATCAACCTGCACATGTACTCTACTGTATGCTTATTGTTATTGTTCAATGTATGGTTATTTTGACCCTTGGTTATTGTTGTTACTGTTGTCCCATTGACAATTTTGATTCTCATTTTTTTCATATTGTAAATATCCGAAATAAGCTTTGGCAATATGTACATTGATACGTCATGCCAATAAAGCAAATTGAATTGAATTGAAGTGAATTGAAGTGAATTGAGAGAGGAGACAGAGATAGACAGACAAATAGAGGCCGACAGAAAGACAGAGAGAGAGAGAGAGAGAGAGAGATGTTATTTTGTTTAGGATCCTCTGTGTAAAGGGTTCTACATAGAACTCAAATAGGATCTACCTGGAACCACAAGGGGTTCTTCAAAGGGGACAGTCGAAGAACCCTTTTAGGTTGTAGATAGCACCTTTTTAAGGTTCTACATTCTACGTAGATAGAGAGAGACAGAGAGAGAGACAGAGACAGAGACAGAGACAGAGACAGAGACAGAGACAGAGACAGAGACAGACAGACAGACAGACAGACAGACAGACAGACAGACAGACAGACAGACAGACAGACAGACAGACAGACAGACAGACAGACAGACAGACAGACAGACAGACAGACAGACAGACAGACAGACTATGGAAAAAGAAGGAACAGCACGTTAGAAATCAGCTCAGTGTAATTGAAGAATCCATATTATCTAATCCCTTCTGGGTTAAACACTAAACAAACAACAACACAAAGAGTTATCAAAGGAGATGCATAGATGAACCACTTCTCCAATCTTTTTGGCCCTATAACAAAAACATAAACATGACCAAATAAAAATCTTAGAATCAATTATTAAAGACAACCAGAACCCACTGGATTCTCCAATTATATTGAATGATCTACAGGATAAAATACAAACCCTCCAACCCAGAAAGGCCTGTAGTGTTGATGGTATCCTAAATTAAATGATCAAATATACAGACCACACATTCCAATTGGCTATACTTGGCTATACTACTATATTTAACATCATCCTCAGCTCTACAATATTCCCCAATATTTGGAACCAAGGACTGATCACCCCAATCCACAAAAGTATAGACAAATCTAACCTCAATAACTACAATGGGATATACGTCAACAGCAACCTTGGGAAAATCCTCTGCATGTCAAATTGGCTTTTTAACCAAATTACCATTCAACAGACCACGTATTCACCCTGCACACCCTAATTGACAAACAAACAAACCAAAACAAAGGCAAAGTCTTTTTAAGCTTTGTTGATTTAAAAAAAGCTTTTTACTCAATTTGCTCTGCTATACAAATTGATGGAAAGTGGTGTTGGGGGAAAAAATCTGACATTATGAAATCCATGTCCACAAACAACAAGTGTGCGGTTAAAATTGGCAAAAAACAAGCACATTTCTTTCCACAGGGCAGTAGGGTGAGACAGAGATGCAGCCCCACCCTCTTCAACATACATATCAATGAATTGGTGAGGGCACAAGAACAGTTTGCAGCACCTGGCCTCACCCTACTAGAATCTGAAGTCAAATGTCTACTGTTTGATGATGATCTGGTGCTTCTGTCACCAACCTAGGAGGGCCTACAGCAGCACCTAGATCTTCTGCACAGATTCTGTCAGACCTGAACCCTGACAGTAAATCTCAGTAAGACCAAAATAATGGTGTTCCAAAAAAGGTCCAGTTGCCAGGACAACAAATACAAATTCCATCTAGACACCGTTGCCCTATGAGCACACAAAAAACTATACATACCTCGGCACACTGCCCACAAAATGAGGTGGAAACTGAGCTGCACTTCCTAACCTCCTACCAAATGTATGACCATATTAGAGACACATATTTCCCTCAGATTACACAGATCCACAAAGAATTCGAAATCAACCCCGATTTTAATAAACTCCCATATCTACTGGGTGAATTACCACAGTGTGTCATCACAGCAGCAAGATCTGTGACCTGTTGCCACAAGAAAAGGGCAACCAGTGAAGAACAAACACCATTGTAAATACAACCCATATTTATGATTATTTATTTTCCCTTTTGTACTTTAACTATTTGAACATCGTTACAACACTGTATACAGAAATACTATGACATTTGAAATGTCTTTATTCTTTTGGAACTTCTGTGAGTGTAATGTTTACACATTCCTTTTTATTGTTTATTTCATTTTTGTTTATTATCTATTTCACCTGTTTTGGCAATGTAAACATATACTTTCCATGCCAATAAAGCCCTTTGAATTCAATTGAAATTGAGAGAGGAGCCATATGGCCGATCAGTGAATCACCATTCACAGCCTTCTATCCAGCAGGAAGTCATAGCTCTACACAGTTATCATGGCGCCAATCTGTCCAGCAACACTTTAAATAAGCAATTAATTAAAAAGGTAAACACACATCAAAACGATGCTGAAAGGAACAAAAGCTTCATTAATGTTAGTTTATTGACTGAGGCTTTTCATTATATTTTATTATTTGAATCAATAACACTGATATATAACACATGGTCCTGTCTCCCAAGACAACACTGTCTCCCAATACAACACCGTCTACCAATAAAACACTGTCTCCCAAAACAACACCGTCTCCCAATACAACACTGTCTCCCAATACAACACTGTCTCCCAATACAACACTGTCTCCCAATACAACACCGTCTCCCAATACAACACCGTCTCCCAATACAACACCGTCTACCAATAAAACACTGTCTCCCAATACAACACTGTCTCCCAATACAACACTGTCTACAACACTGTCTCCCAATACAACACTGTTTCCCAATACAACACTGTTTCCCAATACAACACTGTCTCCCAATACAACACTGTCTCCCAATACAACACTGTCTCCCAATACAACACTGTCTCCCAATACAACACTGTCTACAACACTGTCTCCCAATACAACACTGTCTACAACACCGTCTACCAATAAAACACTGTCTCCCAATACAACACTGTCTCCCAATACATCACTGTCTCCCAATACAACACTGTCTACAACACTGTCTCCCAATACAACACTGTCTACAACACTGTCTCCCAATACAACACTGTCTCCCAATACAACACTGTCTCCCAATACAACACTGTCTACAACACTGTCTCCCAATACAACACTGTCTCCCAATACAACACTGTCTCCCAATACAACACTGTCTCCCAATACAACACTGTCTCCCAATACAACACTGTCTCCCAATACAACACTGTCTACAACACCGTCTACCAATAAAACACTGTCTCCCAATACAACACTGTCTCCCAATACATCACTGTCTTCCAATACAACACTGTCTACAACACTGTCTCCCAATACAACACTGTCTACAACACTGTCTCCCAATACAACACTGTCTCCCAATACAACACTGTCTCCCAATATAACACTGTCTCCCAATACATCACTGTCTCCCAATACAACACTGTCTACAACACTGTCTCCCAATACAACACTGTCTCCCAATACAACACTGTCTACAACACTGTCTCCCAATACAACACTGTCTCCCAATACAACACTGTCTCCCAATACATCACTGTCTCCCAATACAACACTGTCTCCCAATACAACACTGTCTCCCAATACAACACCGTCTACCAATAAAACACTGTCTCCCAATACAACACTGTTTCCCAATACAACACTGTCTCCCAATACAACACTGTCTCCCAATACAACACTGTCTACAACACTGTCTCCCAATACAACACTGTCTACAACACTGTCTCCCAATACAACACTGTCTACAACACTGTCTCCCAATACAACACTGTCTCCCAATACAACACTGTCTCCCAATACAACACTGTCTCCCAATACAACACTGTCTCCAAATACAACACCATCTACAACACTGTCTCCCAATACAACACTGTCTCCCAATACAACACTGTCTCCCAATACAACACTGTCTACAACACTGTCTCCCAATACAACACTGTCTCCCAATACAACACTGTCTCCCAATACAACACTGTCTCCCAATACAACACCGTCTACAACACTGTCTCCCAATACAACACTGTCTCCCAATACAACACTGTCTCCCAATACAACACTGTCTCCCAATACAACACTGTCTCCCAATACAACACTGTCTCCCAATACAACACCGTCTACCAATAAAACACTGTCTCCCAATACAACACTGTTTCCCAATACAACACTGTCTACAACACTGTCTCCCAATACAACACTGTCTCCCAATACAACACTGTCTCCCAATACAACACTGTCTCGCAATACAACACTGTCTCCCAATACAACACTGTCTACAACACTGTCTCCCAATACAACACTGTCTCCCAATACAACACTGTCTCCCAATACAACACTGTCTACAACACTGTCTCCCAATACAACACTGTCTCCCAAATACAACACTGTCTACAACACTGTCTCCCAATACAACACTGTCTCCCAATACAACACTGTTTCCCAATACAACACTGTCTCCCAATACAACACTGTCTACAACACTGTCTCCCAATACAACACTGTCTCCCAATACAACACTGTCTCCCAATACAACACTGTCTCCCAAATACAACACTGTCTACAACACTGTCTCCCAATACAACACTGTCTCCCAATACAACACTGTCTCCCAATACAACACTGTCTCCCAATACAACACTGTTTCCCAATACAACACTGTCTCCCAATACAACACTGTCTACAACACTGTCTCCCAATACAACACTGTCTCCCAATACAACACTGTTTATGCAACCTTGGTTCCACAGTAAATGCACAAAACCACTTTTCTCAAACCATTAGGCACTGTTAGTTAAATGTTTTTTCAGTGTTCGCGGAGGCAGAACTGACTCTCTCTGCATCCCAAGTGGCATCCTATTGCCTAGGTAGTGCACTACTTTTGACCAGAGCCCATAGGGGTTAGGGTACCGTTTGGGACGCATGCTCTGACATGGACGTAAACACAAAGCTAGCTACCCGGCCACGCTGATTAGACTACAGAGCAGAGCCACACCGTCCCGTTCCCCCCATTCCTCAAAGTCAAGGTCATGGATTCGGCTCCAGTTAAAGTCTGAGATTGCCTCCGCCTTTGTTTTGTTTAGACTGTCACGCGGCATCTTCCATTCATTTTCTCCCTGTCATCGCTCTGAACCGGTCATCATGTTTAATTAGTAAATGAAATGAAATAATATCTCTCTTGTGAGATATAACACATGGTCCTATCAATCGGCATACTCAATCTACGCTCAGTATAAAGTACTGGATTTTACATAGAAGCCCCATCAGTTTAAGTGTGTGTGTTTCAGAGTGTGTTTCAGTGTGTGTGTGTGTGTGTGTGTGTGTGTGTGTGTTTCAGAGTGTGTTTCAGTGTGTGTGTGTGTGTGTGTGTGTGTGTGTGTGTGTGTGTGTGTGTGTGTGTGTGTGTGTGTGTGTGTGTGTGTGTGTGTGTGTGTGTGTGTGTGTGTGTGTGTGGTGTGTGTGTGTTTGTCAAACTGTGCAAAGCTATACGTTTCGGAGCATTGCTGTTTTCACCGACAACATGATAAATAAAACCTGACTGATTGATTGATGAACATTCTTAGCCAACCCTGATAGTGGAGAGAAGGAGAGAAGGAGGGAAGGAGAGAAGGAGGGAAGGAGGGAGTGAGAAAAAGGAGGAGGGGAAAGAAAATGAGAAAGGCAGATGGACAATAAAGGAAGGGAAGGAGGTAGAGAGAGAATGTTTGTGTGTGAGAGGGAGAGAGATAGAGTGACAAAGAGAGAGTGAGAGAGGGAGAAAGCGAGAGAGTGGCAAAGAGGGAGGGAGGGAGGGAGGGAGGGAGGGAGGGAGGGAGGGAGGGAGGGAGGGAGGGAGGGAGGGAGGGAGGGTGCAACAGACAGTGATAAACAGGAGAATAAGGGGGATGAGGAAGATGTTTTTGTTTTAAAAAAGCCCTCCTGCATAAACTACCACCGTACCACACGTCTCTGTTAACCTTCAGAAATACAAGCTATCGGACACGGTCTCAGGGATGGCTAACTCCCTTCCATCTCCACAGAGTTAGGTAAATCAATCCATTAGCTATTGTGCACCTTGCTTGCGGAATGGTCTACAGAGGTCAGAGAAATTAAATGAATTGATGCCTCTGAGGCAGTTCAGACGGATGTAAGGACCTTTTTTAAGGAAGGTTTGTTTCTTATGATTTATTTTTAATTTTACTGTGTTTGTGTTTTTTTGTTGCTTTTATAAAAGTACAGTATGTGGACACCCCTTGAAATGAGTGGATTTGGCTATTTCAGCCACACCCGTTGCTGACAGGTGCATACAATCTCCATAGATAAACATTGGCAGTAGAATGGTCTTACTGAAGAGCACAGTGACTTTGAATGTGGCACCGTCATAGGATGCCACCTTTCCAACAAGTTAGGTCGTCAAATTTCTGCCCTGCTAGAGCTGCCTCGGTCAACTGTAAGGGCTGTTATTGTGAAGTGGAAACGTCTAGGAGCAACAACGGCTCAGCAACGAAGTGGTAGGCCACATAAGCTCACAGGACGGGACAGCCGAGTGCTGAAGTGAATAAAAATCATCTGTCCTCGGTTGCAACACTCACTACTGAGTTCCAAACTGCCTCTGGAAGCAACGTCAGCAACAAAAACTGTTTGTTAGGAGCTTCATGAAGTGGGTTTCCATGGCAGAGCAACCTAAGATCACCATGCGCAATGCCAAGCGTTGGGTGGAGTGGTGTAAAGCTCGCCGCCATTGGACTCTGGAGCAGTGGAAACGCGTTCTCTGGTGTGATGAATCACGCTTCACCATCTGGTAGTCCGACGGACAAATCTGGGTTTGGTGGATGCCAGGAAAACGCTACCTGCCCCAACGCATAATGCCAACTGTAAAGTTTGGTGGAGGAGGACTAATGGTCTGGGGCTGTTTTTTCATGGTTCAGGCCTCTTAGTTCCAGTGAAGGGAAATCTACATCATACAATGACAGTCTAGATGATTCTAAGCTTCCAACTTTGTGGCAACAGTTTGGGGAATGCCCTTTCCTGTTTCAGCATGATAATGCCCCTGTGCACAAAGTGAGGTCCATACAGAGCAGGTTTCCACATACTTTTGGTCATGTAGTGTATTTTGTATGTTAACTCTGTATTTTTACTATGTTTTGTAACTATCCCAGGTCGTTACTGTAAATAAACATGTATTATCAGTCAAATCACCTGCTAAAATAAGGAAGAAAAAAATGTAAATTAAAAAAAGTATATATAATAAAAATAATAATAATATATATATATGAATGTGGCTCACCTATCCACTTGTCATTCCCATACCAGGATAGATTGCCTTTAGTACTGTCGAAGTATCCAATCTTCTTATAGCTGCCTCCTGTGCAGGGAGGACAGAGAGGGAGGGAAAGAGAAGGGGGGAGGAAAAGAGAAGGGGGGGAGGGAAAGAGAAGGGAGGAGAGAGAGAGGGAGTGAAAGAGAAGGGAGGAGAGAGAGGGAGGGAAAGAGAAGGGTGGAGAGAGATGGAGGGAAAGAGAAGGGAGGAGAGAGAGGGAGGGAAAGAGAAGGGGGAGAGAGAGGGAGGGAAAGAGAAGGGGGAGAGAGAGGGAGGGAAAGAGAAGGGAGGAGAGAGAGGGAGGGAAAGAGAAGGGGGAGAGAGAGGGAGGGAAAGAGAAGGGAGGAGAGCGAGGGAGGGAAAGAGAAGGGAGGAGAGGGAGACAGAGAGACAGGTTCATAAATATACACATCCTGAAACTCTGATTGAAGGATTCACCTGAACTCTGCAGTACCAGAGCCTGTCAGTCTAAAGTAGAGTAATAATATATACATGTTCCATAATAGCAGATCAATATTCCCTGTGATTCCACTAGATATGCTATCACATAGATGGTATCACATAGATGGTATCACATAGATGGTATCACAGAGAGGGTATCACATAGATGGTATCACAGAGAGGGTATCACATAGATGGTATCACAGAGAGGGTATCACATAGATGGTATCACATAGATGGTATCACAGAGAGGGTATCACATAGATGGTATCACAGAGAGGGTATCACATAGATGGTATCACAGAGAGGGTATCACAGAGAGGGTATCACAGAGAGGGTATCACAGAGAGGGTATCACAGAGAGGGTATCACAGAGAGGGTATCACAGAGAGGGTATCACATAGATGGTATCACAGAGATCGTATCACATAGATGGTATCACAGAGATGGTATCACAGAGATGGTATCACAGAGATGGTATCACAGAGATGGTATCACATAGATGGTATCACAGAGAGGGTATCACAGAGAGGGTATCACAGAGAGGGTATCACAGAGAGGGTATCACGGAGAGGGTATCACAGAGAGGTTAGCCTGTCAGTCTACAGTAGAGTAATAATATATACATTTTCCATAATAGATATGGTATCAGCTGATCATTAGAAATAATTACTCCACTCCACTCACACACACACACTCACACACAGGCACACAGTCACACACGCACACACACACACACGTGCACACTTGCGTTGCACGGTATACCGGTACCACTGTAATATCACGGTACCAAAACGTCATGATACTTATGATACCAACATTTTAGAATACCGTAGTACCGTTACATATGATACTACCGTCTTCTTCCAGCCCTACCGATCTAAAGAATTATATCAATTATTATAAAATGCTCATAAAAGTCAGTTTTCTTTATAAAATCCAACGGAATTGAAGCAACAGCCACTAACTAGTCTCTTGTATGAGCAGGTCTAATAATATCCCCTTCACTTTCACGCTCATATCACCTGTGGCAGCTGCACTCATCCAGCCTCGTCCCCTACCAGCCGTCATGGGCTGTTGTACACTAGCATGTGGTAAATTGCTGCGTGGCGCTTCGGGACACCCAGAGTGGCTGGCTTGTGGGCGTGCTGACAGCATATAGCAGCAGTTTGGTTGTGCATCAATAATTCAGCATAGCAAGTATGTATGAAGGTCTGGTTTTTAAATGGGTACATAGTTTAATCCATTCTCCATTTCATTAATTTATTCACGGGTAAATAGTAATATGCTCTAAACTGATCTGGTGACAAACAAACTTTTCTGCCCTGTTTCCAATCAGCCACATGGCTGGGAAAACATATTCAACTAAGTAAATACATTTTGAAAATGTAAAAAATATATATATTATTCGCTAACTAGCTATGGTACAGGCCAACTCAAATGAGCTGCTAACGTAGCTAGGTAGCTCTCTAGCCAACTTAACATACTGTATAGCTAGCTATCTAGCCAACATAGCATACTGTATAGCTAGCTATCTAGCCAACATAACATACTGTATAGCTAGCTATCTAGCCAACATAACATACTGTATAGCTAGCTATCTAGTCAACTTAACATACTGTATAGCTAGCTATCTAGCCAACATAACATACTGTATAGCTAGCTATCTAGCCAACATAACATACTGTATAGCTAGCTATCTAGCCAACATAACATACTGTATAGCTAGCTATCTAGCCAACTTAACATACTGAATAGCTAGCTATCTAGCCAACATAACATACTGTATAGCTAGCTCGCTAAGTGAATTAAATATCACCAGCTACCTAACTTCATATTAGTTAGCTATCTTGATGTATTTATCGTTGTAAAAAAACAAACTTCAAATGCATTTGTAGGTAGCTAACTAACTGCCATGGAGGAGGGTGAACGGATAGCAGCTGTCAAAGTGAGAGAGGAGGGTGAATGGATAGCAGCTGTCAAAGTGAGGGAGGAGGGTGAAAGGATAGCAGCTGTCAAAGTGAGAGAGGAGGGTGAATGGATAGCAGCTGTCAAAGTGAGAGAGGAGGGTGAAAGGATAGCAGCTGTCAAAGTGAGAAAGGAGGGTGAAAGGATAGCAGCTGTCAAAGTGAGGGAGGAGGGTGAAAGGATAGCAGCTGTCAAAGTGAGAGAGGAGGGTGAAAGGATAGCAGCTGTCAAAGTGAGAGAGGAGGGTGAATGGATAGCAGCTGTCAAAGTGAGAGAGGAGGGTGAATGGATAGCAGCTGTTAAAGTGAGGGAGGAGGGTGAATGGATAGCAGCTGTCAAAGTGAGAGAGGAGGGTGAAAGGATAGCAGCTGTCAAAGTGAGAGAGGAGGGTGAAAGGATAGCAGCTGTCAAAGTGAGGGAGGAGGGTGAAAGGATAGCAGCTGTCAAAGTGAGAGAGGAGGGTGAAAGGATAGCAGCTGTCAAAGTGAGAGAGGAGGGTGAATGGATAGCAGCTGTCAAAGTGAGAGAGGAGGGTGAAAGGATAGCAGCTGTCAAAGTGAGGGAGGAGGGTGAAAGGATAGCAGCTGTCAAAGTGAGGGAGGAGGGTGAAAGGATAGCAGCTGTCAAAGTGAGGGAGGAGGGTGAAAGGATAGCAGCTGTCAAAGTGAGAGAGGAGGGTGAAAGGATAGGGCAGGTACTTTTGTGTAGTTCCAGTCCCTAGAATTGAGGACGGAGAAAGTAGTAACATAATATTCAGTGCTGTCTAATTTGAGTATAATGAAGTCTGTTTCTTGTTTTGTTTCCTGTGTTTTCTCGCATACACAGAGCTGTGAAAGCCTTGCTGCAGATGATGAGGTCCCAATGAAGAGCAGTGGTTGTCAGTCCTGGGGGGCTCAACGGGTACATTTAGCACCACACAGCAGAGTCAGATGATCACGTCATCATCACGCTTCAGGTGGTATTTATGTATTCCTTTGTGATACCATCCTTGATATGATCATGTTATTGTCACATGCTACACATTCACATGTATCTATCTTATCTATTCAATGTTATCATGATTTGTTATAAGAGATATTACACTTTAGTAAATCCACAATGACCTGGTGATATAAAAGTCTAATAATTACATGATCTTCCATTTTCCTACAGATACAACTGGAGATTCCTTCAAAACGATTGCCTACAGTTACCGTATAGTGATCTGCACGTTTGCTTGCATTGTCGCAAGTGTGACCAGGGCCATCTGGAACTGACTAGTGGGGGAATTCAGGCGTGTATGAAGGCTACCTTTGTCCTGCATAACTTCATGAGGATGGACACGAGGACCAGGAGGGGGACCTGCAGCTCTCCGGCCGTGTGCCAGAAGAGAGGCCTGCTGCTCGGCAGGATGTTACACGGAAGCGGGCCAACCACGCAGCACGGGAGGCAATCCGTGTGCGGGAGATCTTCACCTCCTACGTCTTCGAAGAGAGCGATGTTCCCTGACAACACCTTGTTCCATAGACTACACTATGCACAACCAACGGCTCTTTTAAGAGTCATCCACATTGCAATAAGAGTATTCTTCCATTTACATGTACTGAACTATGTCAACTGCAATCATTCAATTCCCCGTTTTTCTCCCTTTGATTTCTACTTCTCAGGTGAGGGAGCTGTTCAGGTAAGGGTGATGTCAGCGCAGAAACAAAACAGGCTGTTTTAAGTGTCACCCATATTGAACAAATGTAGAACAATTAGAGACCTTGGTAGCCTAGTAACCAGCAGGTAGCCTAGTAACCAGCAGGGAGCCTAGTAACCAGCAGGTAGCCTAGTAACCAGCAGGTAGCCTAGTGGTTAGAGCGTTGGGCCAGTAACCAGCAGGTAGTCTAGTGGTTAGAGTGTTGGACCAGTAACCAGCAGGTAACCTAGTGGTTAGAGTGTTGGACCAGTAACCAGCAGGTAGGCTAGTGGTTAGAACGTTGGGCCAGTAACCAGCAGGTAGCCTAGTGGTTAGAGCGTTGGGCCAGTAACCAGCAGGTAGTCTAGTGGTTAGAGCGTTGGGCCAGTAACCAGCAGGTAGTCTAGTGGTTAGAGCATTGGGCCAGTAACCAGCAGGTAGCCTAGTGGTAAGAGTGTTGGACCAGTAACCAGAAGGTAGCCTAGTGGTTAGAGCATTGGACCAGTAACCAGCATGTAGTCTAGTGGTTAGAGCGCTGGGTCAGTAACCAGCAGGTAGCCTAGTGGTTAGAGTGTTAGGCCAGTAACCAGCAGATAGCCTAGTGGTTAGAGCGTTGGGCCAGTAACCAGCAGGTAGTCTAGTGGTTAGAGCATTGGGCCAGTAACCAGCAGGTAGCCTAGTGGTTAGAGCGTTGGGCCAGTAACCAGCAGGTAGTCTAGTGGTTAGAGCGTTGGACTAGTAACCAGCAGGTAGCCTAGTGGTTAGAGCATTGGGCCAGTAACCAGCAGGTAGCCTAGTGGTTAGAGCGTTGGACTAGTAACCAGCAGGTAGCCTAGTGGTTAGAGCGTTAGGCCAGTAACCAGCAGGTAGCCTAGTGGTTAGAGTGTTGGACTAGTAACCAGCAGGTATCCTAGTGGTTAGAGTGTTGGACTAGTAACCAGCAGGTATCCTAGTGGTTAGAGTGTTGGACTAGTAACCAGCAGGTATCCTAGTGGTTAGAGTGTTAGGCCAGTAACCAGCAGGTAGCCTAGTGGTTAGAGCGTTGGACTAGTAACCAGCAGGTAGCCTAGTGGTTAGAGCGTGGGGCCAGTAACCAGCAGGTAGCCTAGTGGTTAGAGCGTTGGGCCAGTAACCAGCAGGTAGTCTAGTGGTTAGAGTGTTGGACTAGTAACCAGCAGGTAGCCTAGTGGTTAGAGTGTTGGGCCAGTAACCAGCAGGTAGTCTAGTGGTTAGAGCGTTGGGCCAGTAACCAGCAGGTAGTCTAGTGGTTAGAGCGTTGGGCCAGTAACCAGCAGGTAGTCTAGTGGTTAGAGCGTTGGGCCAGTAACCAGCAGGTAGTCTAGTGGTTAGAGCGTTGGACCAGTAACCAGCAGGTAGCCTAGTGGTTAGAGCGTTGGGCCAGTAACCAGCAGGTAGCCTAGTGGTTAGAGCGTTGGGCCAGTAACCAGCAGGTAGTCTAGTGGTTAGAGCGTTGGGCCAGTAACCAGCAGGTAGTCTAGTGGTTAGAGCGTTGGGCCAGTAACCAGCAGGTAGTCTAGTGGTTAGAGCGTTGGGCCAGTAACCAGCAGGTAGTCTAGTGGTTAGAGCGTTGGGCCAGTAACCAGCAGGTAGTCTAGTGGTTAGAGCGTTGGGCCAGTAACCAGCAGGTAGTCTAGTGGTTAGAGCGTTGGGCCAGTAACCAGCAGGTAGTCTAGTGGTTAGAGCGTTGGGCCAGTAACCAGCAGGTAGTCTAGTGGTTAGAGCGTTGGACCAGTAACCAGCAGGTAGCCTAGTGGTTAGAGCGTTGGGCCAGTAACCAGCAGGTAGCCTAGTGGTTAGAGCGTTGGGCCAGTAACCAGCAGGTAGTCTAGTGGTTAGAGCGTTGGGCCAGTAACCAGCAGGTAGTCTAGTGGTTAGAGCGTTGGGCCAGTAACCAGCAGGTAGTCTAGTGGTTAGAGCGTTGGGCCAGTAACCAGCAGGTAGCCTAGTGGTTAGAGCGTTGGACCAGTAACCAGCAGGTAGCCTAGTGGTTAGAGGGTTAGGCCAGTAACCAGCAGGTAGCCTAGTGGTTAGAGCGTTGGACCAGTAACCAGCAGGTAGCCTAGTGGTTAGAGCGTTGGGCCAGTAACCAGCAGGTAGTCTAGTGGTTAGAGCGTTGGGCCAGTAACCAGTAGGTAGCCTAGTGGTTAGAGCGTTAGGCCAGTAACCAGCAGGTAGTCTAGTGGTTAGAGCGTTGGGCCAGTAACCAGCAGGTAGCCTAGTGGTTAGAGTGTTAGGTCAGTAACCAGCAGGCAGCCTAGTGGTTAGAGCGTTAGGCCAGTAACCAGCAGGCAGCCTAGTGGTTAGAGCGTTGGGCCAGTAACCAGCAGGTAGCCTAGTGGTTAGAGTGTTGGACCAGTAACCAGCAGGTAGCCTAGTGGTTAGAGCGTTGGGCCAGTAACCAGCAGGTAGTCTAGTGGTTAGAGCGTTGGGCCAATAACCAGCAGGTAGCCTAGTGGTTAGAGCGTTGGGCCAGTAACCAGCAGGTAGCCTAGTGGTTAGAGCGTTGGACTAGTAACCAGCAGGTAGCCTCGTGGTTAGAGAGTTGGGCCAGTAACCAGCAGGTAGCCTAGTGGTTAGAGCGTTGGACCAGTAACCAGCAGGTAGCCTAGTGGTTAGAGTGTTAGGCCAGTAACCAGCAGGTAGCCTAGTGGTTAGAGCGTTGGGCCAGTAACCAGCAGGTAGCCTAGTGGTTAGAGCATTGGGCCAGTAACCAGCAGGTAGCCTAGTGGTTAGAGCGTTGGGCCAGTAACCAGCAGGTAGCCTAGTGGTTAGAGTGTTGGACTAGTAACCAGCAGGTAGTCTAGTGGTTAGAGCGCTGGGTCAGTAACCAGCAGGTAGCCTAGTGGTTAGAGCGTTAGGCCAGTAACCAGCAGGTAGTCTAGTGGTTAGAGTGTTGGACCAGTAACCAGCAGGTAGTCTAGTGGTTAGAGCGTTGGACTAGTAACCAGCAGGTAGTCTAGTGGTTAGAGCGTTGGGCCAGTAACCAGCAGGGAGCCTAGTGGTTAGAGCGTTGGACTAGTAACCAGCAGGTAGCCTAGTGGTTAGAGTGTTAGGTCAGTAACCAGCAGGTAGCCTAGTGGTTAGAGTGTTGGACCAGTAACCAGCAGGTAGCCTAGTGGTTAGAGTGTTGGGCCAGTAACCAGCAGGTAGTCTAGTGGTTAGAGTGTTAGGTCAGTAACCAGCAGGTAGCCTAGTGGTTAGAGAGAGAGCGAGAGAGAGAGAGAGAGAGAGAGAGAGAGAGAGAGAGAGAGAGAGAGAGAGAGAGAGAGAGAGAGAGAGAGAGAGAGAGACAGAGAGAGACAGAGAGAGAGAGAGAGAGACAGAGAGAGAGAGAGAGACAGAGAGAGGGAGAGAGAGAGACATAGAGACGGAGAGAGAGAGAGAGAGAGAGAGAGAGAGAGAGAGAGAGAGAGAGAGAGAGAGAGAGAGAGACAGGGGGAGAGAGAGAGACAGGGAGAGAGGGAGAGAGAGAGAGAGAGAGAGAGATACAGGGGGAGAGAGAGAGACAGGGAGAGAGGGAGAGAGAGAGAGAGAGAGAGAGAGAGAGAGAGAGAGAGAGACAGAGACGGAGAGAGAGAGACAGAGACGGAGAGAGAGAGACAGAGAGAGAGACATAGAGACGGAGAGAGAGAGACAGAGAGAGAGACAGAGAGAGAGAGAGAGATAGAGAGATAGAGAGAGACAGGGGGAGAGAGAGACAGGGAGAGAGGGAGAGAGAGAGAGAGAGAGAGAGAGAGAGAGAGAGAGAGAGAGAGAGAGGGGGAGAGAGAGAGACAGGGAGAGACACACAGATTGCTGTTGAACACTGTCTGTTTAACTACCTTATTTTCTCAATAACAGTCTCTCTCTTTCACTTCATCCTTCTCTCCCTACTCCCTAAATCCTCGAGGTTATAGCTGTGTCGGGGTGAACCCCTCCATCTGACCTGGCTGACACAGAGGGCACAGCATGATCAAAGGTGAGAGGTCACTTGGTCGGGTCAACAGGAAGTATTATTAAAGAGAGGTTTTACATTGAAATACAGACAGAGATGTAGTAGTCCCAGAGTTAATGATCCAAGATGTAACGGGTCCATGACTCCAGATGCTGGGAGACAGGAAGCAAGTACAGCGTGAGGATTTAATGATAAATAGACATGAAACTAAACAGGGAACAGCGTCTGGACAAAGAGAAACCAAACCAACATCAATGCAGACACGGGAATGAAACTGAGGAAGTGACAGATTATAGGGGAGGCAAAATCAATGACGTGATGGAGTCCAGGTGAGTCCGATGAAGCGCTGGTGCGCGCAACGATGGTGACAGGTGTACGTAATTAAGAGCAGCCTGGCGACCTCGAGCGCCAGAGAGGGGGAACGGGAGCAGATGTGACACAAGGTCAGTTTTGCATTTCACCTCCTGGTGATTAAGATGACTGACCATGTCAGGCTTAAACACGTTCTCTCTCTCTCTCTCTCGCCATCTGTCTCTCGTCTGCAGGTATGTTTTGATGTGAGAAAGGATGCCAACTCCCAGTCCCGTCATCGTTAACTCACCCACTCTAAAGATAACCATCGGGCCAACTGGGGGCCCAACGCTGGTTAGGAGACACCGCTAGAAACACTACGTTGTAATTGTGATGAACTGAGAGAAAATGAAGTTTAGTAGAACTGGAATTAATGAATCTGCTGCTTCCTTGCTCATATTTCCCTTTCTGTATATGACAGACTCTCACACCTCATCTTTCCCTTTCTGTATATGACAGACTCTCACACCTCATCTTTCTCCTCCGTTTTTTATAATGTCTCACAGACGTTCATACCTGAACTGTACCTTTATTTGCCAAGGTAGAGTACATGATCAGTGAATATATTCAATGTTCAGGCTACAACGTGGGGATCTTGGTAATGGTAATAACTAAACTCAGCAAAAAAAGAAACGTCCTCTCACTGTCAACTGCGTGTAATTTCAGCAATCTTAACATGTGTAAATATTTGTATGAACAAAACAAGATTCCACAACTGAGACATAAACTGAAAAAGTTCCACAGTCATGTGAATAACAGAAATGGAATAATGTGTCCCTGAACAAAGGGGGGGGGTCAAAATCAAAGTAACAGTCAGTATATGGTGTGGCCACCAGCTGCATTAAGTAATGCAGTGCATCTCCTCCTCATAGACTGCACCAGATTTGACAGTTCTTGCTGTGAGATGTTACCCCACTCTTCCACCAAGGCACCTGCAAGTTCCCAGACATTTCTGGGGGGAATTGTCCTAGCTCTCACCCTCTGATCCAACAGGTCCCAGACGTGCTCAATGGGATTGAGATCCCTCTTCGCTGGCCATGGCAGAACACTGACATTCCTGTCTTGCAGGAAATCACGCATAGAACGAGCAGTATGGCTGGTGGCATTGTCATGCTGGAGGGTCATGTTAGGATGAGCCTGCAGGAAGGGTACCACATAAGGGAGGAGAATGTCTTCCCTGTAACGCACAGCATTGAGATTGCCTGCAATGACAACAAGCTCAGTCCGATGATGCTGTGACACACCGCCCCAGACAATGACCCTCCACCTCCAAATCGATCCCGCTCCAGAGTACAGGCCTCGGTGTAACGCTCATTCCTTTGACGATAAACGCGAATCCGACCATCACCCCTGGTGAAACAAAACCGTGACTCGTCCGTGAAGAGCACTTTTTGCCAGTCCTGTCTGGTCCAGCGACGGTGGGTTTGTGCCCATAGGCGACAATGTTGTTGGTGATGTCTGGTGAGGACCTGCCTTACAACAGGCCTACAAGCCCTCAGTCCAGCCTCTCTCAGCCTATTGCGGACAGTCTGAGTACTGATGGAGGGATTGTGCGTTCCTGGTGTAACTCGGGCAGTTGTTGTTGTCATCCTGTACCTGTCCCGCAGGTGTGATGTTCTGATGTACCGATCCTGTGCAGGTGTTTTTACACGTGGTCTGCCACTGTGAGGATGATCAGCTGTCCATCCTGTCTCCCTGTAGCGCTATCTGAGACGTCTCACAGTACGGACATTGCAATTTATTGCCCTGGCCACATCTGCAGTCCTCATGCCTCCTTGCAGCGTGCCTAAGGCACGTTCACACAGATGAGCAGGGACCCTGGTCATCTTTCTTTTGGTGTTTTTCAGAGTCAGTAGAAAGGCCTCTTTGGTGTCCTAAGTTTTCATAACTGTGACCTTAATTGCCTACCGTCTGTAAGCTGTTAGTGTCTTAAGGACCATTCCACAGGTGCATGTTCATGAATTGTTTATGCTTCATTGAACAAGCATGGGAGACAGTGTTAAAACCCTTTACAATGAAGATCTGTGAAGTTATTTGGATTTTTACGAATTATCTTTGAAAGACAGGGTCCTGAAAAAGGGACGTTTCTTTTTTTGCTGAGTTTACATGTATATACGACTTGCATCCTTGGCACAATAAAGTTATATTATATTCTACTTAATCCATAGGCTTCATTGATGCCATTCAGAGTGTCATTAAGGCAATACAACTGGCTATGATAGCTGAGATTCATAGCTAACTAGCTAATATTGACGTTTTAATATTCATATGTAACAGTCTTGAGCAACAGTCATTTTCAGAAATTTCTTGGGGATTAAAGATTAACTGGTGGAAGCAATTAAAACCACTAATATTTATACCAAACGTTTTAGGGTTCATACACAGATCGGCTACATAGCTACAGTAGCTACACATCCACAGGCATACAGCTATTTTTTATCCTCCACCACACAATAAGCAAGAAAAGAGTTAACTAGCTACTTCAGCTGCATTGCATGGCAAATATCAGCAATGCAAGCTTACAAAATTGTACATTAAATTTGCAGTAAATGCTTTAGCTAGCTAGATTCTTTACATCCACTGTTTCACAAGACGACAGCCTGGTTTGATGGTTTACTCAGGAGTCCGTAAAACATTAAACAACACGAATTACAATTTCATACTCCTGTCAAAACGCCCATGAAGCTCGCTAGCTAGCTGGCAAATGTTAGCTAGTCAGCTAGCTTGCTAAATAGCAATTTTCATAAATTAACTTTTTGACAAAAAAAATATGCATAATCGTTTGTCTAACATATTCCTCTCAACTGTACATTTTTTGGATGAGTCGTTATGACGTTATAATTACTTCAATCCTAGTATTTTTGTCAACCATCTTCGCTGAAAAAAAAGTCTCCAGTGTTTTGTCATATTCGTCATGGGAACCACTCGATATGATTCGTCATCGCCCAGCGTTCGCACTTGTGATTTGCATAAAGTTTTGAAATGCTGAACTTTCAACGTGCCACCAACCTCCTGTGATATACATGCATAACGATCTGCATGTCATTGTGTCGGTAAGGGAAAAACACAGCATGAAACCTTCTTTACCCTTCAGTTAACAGACTTCACTCTCCCTCCCTCCCTCACACTCCCTCCCTCCCTTCCTCACACTCTGTCTCTCACTCCCTCCCTTCCTCACAGTCTGTCTTTCCCTCCCTCGCTTCCTCATACCCTCCCTCCCTTCCTCACACTCTCTCCCTCCCTCCCTTCCTCACAGTCTGTCCCTCCCTTCCTTCCTCACAGTCTGTCCCTCCCTTCCTTCCTCACACTCTCTCTCTCCCTCCCTCACACTCTGTCCCTCCTTTTGAAGAATGGTATTAAACACATGGTTTCTAGGTGTTTGCTGCCATTCCATTTGTGCAGTTCCAGACATTATTATGAGCCGTCCTCCCTTCAGCAGCCTCCACTGATGTATATTCCTTCCTCCCATTCCTCCAGCCAAATCACAGGTCGGCCTTTGTAAATATGAG
The DNA here is from genome assembly GCF_016432855.1 of Salvelinus namaycush. Taxonomy (NCBI): domain Eukaryota; kingdom Metazoa; phylum Chordata; class Actinopteri; order Salmoniformes; family Salmonidae; genus Salvelinus; species Salvelinus namaycush. Next base: position 3,361,125 of record NC_052333.1, read on the forward strand.
AAAATCAGTCATTCTATGCAGGATTCTATTATATGCTGAACAGTGTGAAGTTAAAATCAATGTGTTGAGTAGAAGTGTGAATTTCAGTGCGAAGTTTATGGAGAACGTTTAGAAACCGTGAACAAGCGTCCTGGAGACGGGGGGCGAACAGGATGCTAGGCCACTGATTTTTACCACCGTGATATTGCGGTGCTACTCGGTATCGTGATACTGACTTGGTATCGTATCGTTTGCAAAATGTTGGTATCAAGCCTCCCGAGTGGCATCACTACAGAACCCGGGTTTGATCCCAGGCTGTGTCGCAGCCAGCCACGACCGGGAGACCCATGAGGCGGCGCACAATTGGCTCGGTATCGTCCGGGTTAGGGGACGGTTTGGCCAGCAGGGATGTCCTTGTCCCATCGTGCTCTAGCGACTCCTGTGGCGGGCCAGGCGCAGTGCACGCTGACACGGTCACCAGGTGTACGGTGTTTCCTCCGACACTTTGGTGCGGCTGGCTTCCGGGTTAAGCGGTCAGTGTGTCAAGAAGCAGTGCGGCTTGGCAGGGTCGTGTTTCGGGGGACGCATAACTCTCAACCTTCGCCTCTCCCGAGTCTGTACGGAAGTTGCAGCGATGGGACAAGACTGTAACTACCAATTGGATATCACGAAAATGGAGAGAAAAAGGGGTAAAAAGTATTGTGACAAGCCTAGTGCACACACACATAATGACTCCTTTCCACACAGCGCCCGCCCCAGGAAACTGCCACTATGCACGACAACACACATGGTGGAGCACGCTGTGTGTGTGTTGAACATTACCTCTGCCAAGGACCCTCCTACTGTGGACGAAGTCAGTCAAATGAGTAGATATGCAGTAGATATACAATAGATATACAGTAGATATACAGTAGATATACAATAGATATACAGTAGATATACTGTAGATATGCAGTAGATATGCAGTAGATATACAGTAGATATGCAGTAGATATGAAGTAGATAGATAAACAGTAGATAGAATAGATATACTGTAGATATGCAGTAGATATACAGTAGATATACAGTAGATATGCAGTAGATATGAAGTAGATAGATAAACAGTAGATAGAATAGATATGCAGTAGATATACAGTAGATATGCACTAGATATGAAGTAGATAGATAAACAGTAGATAGAATAGATATGCAGTAGATATACAGTAGATATACAGTAGATATGCAGTAGATATACAGTAGATATACAGTAGATATGCAGTAGATATGAAGTAGATAGAATAGATAAACAGTAGATAGAATAGAAATGCAGTAGATATACAGTAGATATACAGTATACAGTAGATATGCAGTAGATATACAGTAGATAGAATAGATATACAGTAGATATGCAGTAGATATGTAGTAGATATGCAGTAGATATACAGTAGATAGAATAGATATACAGTAGATATGCAGTAGATATGTAGTAGATATGCAGTAGATAGAATAGATATGCAGTAGATATACAGTAGATAGAATATATATGCAGTAGATATACAGTAGATATAATAGATATGCAGTAGATATACAGTAGATAGAATAGATATGCAGTATATATGCAATAGATATACAGTAGATATGCAGTAGATAAGCAGTAGATATACAATAGATATACAGTAGATATGCAGTAGATATACAGTAGATAGAATAGATATACAGTATACAGTAGATATGCAGTAGATATGCAGTAGATATGCAGTAGATATACAGTAGATAGAATAGATATACAGTAGATATGCAGTAGATAGAATAGATATGCAGTAGATATACAGTAGATAGAATAGATATACAGTAGATATACAGTAGATAGAATAGATATGCAGTAGATATACAGTAGATAGAATAGATATGCAGTAGATATGCAGTAGATATACAATAGATATACAGTAGATATGCAGTAGATATACAGTAGATATACAGTAGATATGCAGTAGATATACAGTAGATATACAGTAGATATGCAGTAGATATACAGTAGATATACAGTAGATATGCAGTAGATATACAGTAGATATGCAGTAGATATACAATAGATAGAATAGATATGCAGTAGATATGCAGTAGATATACAATACATAGAATAGATATGCAGTAGATATGCAGTAGATATACAATAGATATACAGTAGATATACAATAGATATACAGTAGATATGCAGTAGATATACAGTAGATATGCAGTAGATATGCAGTAGATATACAGTAGATATACAGTAGATAGGATAGATATGCAGTAGATATACAGTAGATAGAATAGATATACAGTAGATATACAGTAGATATGCAGTAGATATGCAGTAGATATGCAGTAGATATGCAGTAGGTATGCAGTAGGTATACAGCAGATATACAGTAGATATGCAGTAGATATGCAGTAGGTATACAGCAGATATACAGTAGATATACAGTAGATATACAGTAGGTATACAGTAGATATGCAGTAGATATGCAGTAGATATGCAGTAGATATGCAGTAGGTATACAGCAGATATACAGTAGATATGCAGTAGATATACAGTAGGTATACAGTAGATATACAGTAGATATACAGTAGACATACAGTAGATATGCAGTAGATATGCAGTAGGTATACAGCAGATATACAGTAGATATGCAGTAGATATACAGTTGTCGTGTCTTTGGCTATGCCAGATTAATTGCTATGACATGCTATTCTATAAAATTATTTCTCCGTAATTAATATTACCTGATTGAACTAATCATGTAAATGTAATTAACTAGAGAGGGACACCACGAAAGAATATTTATAGAGCTGTTATCTTCCGAATAAACTCTTAAAGATTTAGTAATATTTTACATCCATAGCAGTCACATTAATCGTCATTTTATTCAGTCTCATCTGAAAGTTGTAAATCCTTGGTTATCTGCAAGAATCCTGGCTAACAAGTTGAATGAGCAATACAAAATTGGGTTTAATTATTTATTTACTAAATACCTAACTAATCACACAGAATCACACATACACAATTAAATCATAACTTGATTAAAAATGGCCGTCATAAAGGAAAACGTCACTAGCGGGCGGAATAGATATGACAGCTTGTTACACAAAGGGAAGGGGCTGAGTTTTAGTGAAAGAGCGGGAGACTGGAACAGCGGCGAAGCTGTGGTATCGTAAATACAGAATCTTATGCATTCTAAATTATCGCCCATTTGGAAAAGGAAAATGCAATAAATATTTACTCTGAGCTGCGCTTCAGTAGGTTGGTGGTAGATGGAAGACCGTATCGCCAAGTCCTCTGTCCTTTGAAGAATGTCTCTGGTGGTCACTGGATATGTGGTAACGTCGTTGTGGAGTAGACGGGATACTCTGACTGCTGAGTGGTAGACTGGATACTCTGTCCTTCCTAACCTGCGTTTGTAGCAGCTGTTGCTAACTCAACGGCTAGGAGGTATCACTTCTGTAGTGAATACGAGTTCAAAGTTCATACCATTTACAACCAAAGTCCATGCTGATGTTGGCTTAGTTCTGTAGTTATTATCTGAACCATTCTGACATCGGATCGTCATCCTAATGTACCCGGAACAGGAAGTTATATTTTTGTCAATGGCTTATATAGTGGAGGGAGAGGGGTGTGTCTGAAAAGTTTATAACCCATGTCTCTTCACAGGGGCAGGCCCCTGGTTGAGCAGAAGCCCAAACTTATGAAAACCCAAATCTCTCATTTGGAAGCTAAAATTACATTTCATCTTTTCACAAATAATTTCATATTCAAACATTTGAATTAAACAACAATTCCATGTGAATCCGATACCTCTGACGTTTAGACTTTCCACAGTAGAGTTTATGTCATTCTATCATTGATGAGAATGTGTCAGAGGGCAACCGAACTGACATAATATACCTTAAGTACCACCGCATATGTTCAGTTGGTCGGATTACCAGAATATAGTTCATTTCCCCCCAACTTCTGATGTTCCCAGAATCTCTATGTTAACCAAGGGGTTTTCTTATGTCACATCAGTTATAGTAGGGAGAGGGAAAAAGGGGGAAAGAGGTATTTATGACTGTCATAAACCTACCCCCAGGCCAACGTCATGACACAGTAGATATACAGTAGATAGAATATATATACAGTAGATATACAGTAGATAGAATAGATATACAGTAGATATACAATAGATATACAGTAGATATGCAGTAGATATACAGTATATATGCAGTAGATATACAATAGATAGAATAGATATGCAGTAGATATGCAGTAGATATGCAGTAGATATACAATAGATATACAGTAGATATACAATAGATATGCAGTAGATATGCAGTAGATATACAGTAGATATACAGTAGATAGAATAGATATACAGCAGATATACAGTAGATATGCAGTAGATATACAGTAGATATACAGTAGATATAATAGATATACAGTAGATATACAGTAGATAGAATAGATATACAGTAGATATACAGTAGATACACAGTAGATATACAGTAGATAGAATAGCTATACAGTAGATACAGTAGATATACAGTATATATGCAGTAGTTGTGCAGTAGATAGAGTAGATATACAGTAGATATACAGTAGGTATGCGGTAGATATACAGTAGATATACAGTAGGTATACAGTAGATATACAGTAGATATGCAGTAGGTATACAGTAGATATGCAGTAGGTATACAGTAGATATACAGTAGATATGCAGTAGATATGCAGTAGGTATACAGTAGATATACAGTAGATATACAGTAGATAGAATAGATATACAGTAGATACAGTAGATACAGTAGATATACAGTAGATATGCAGTAGATATGCATTAGATATGCAGTAGATATACAGTAGATAGAATAGATATACAGTAGATATGCAGTAGATATACAGTAGATAGAATAGATATGCAGTAGATATGCAGTAGATATGCAGTAGATATACAGTAGATATACAGTAGATATGCAGTAGATATGCAGTAGATATGCAGTAGATATGCAGTAGATATGCAGTAGATATGCAGTAGATATGCAGTAGATATACAGTAGATATGCAGTAGATATACAGTAGATATGAAGTAGATATACAGTAGATATGCAGTAGATATGCAGTAGATATGCAGTAGATATACAGTAGATATACAGCAGATATACAGTATATATGCAGTAGATATACAGTAGATATACAGTAGATATGCAGTAGATATACAGTAGATATGCAGTAGCTGCTGGCTGACTGAGAAGCAGCTCATGTCCACTTAGCCTGCGCTGCATTCTACTACATCCAGAACCAAAACCCCTTCCAAACTGCCCTGGGCAAAACCCACTCCGATTAGCATGGAATAAATTATTAATCAAAACAACATTTCCTTTTCTGGGACGGTGGGGAGGCAACAGAGAGGAGAAGAGATTGGGGGAAACAAGCTTCATTTTTCATCAGCCGCCACAAAAAACAAAGAGTGTTTTCCCAACATGAGAGACAACAGTGAGAGTCACCGACGCAGACGCGGTGTCAGAGGAGACACAAAGCGGCAGACAGACTGAACACGATCAATGATCACAACACAGCCAGCCACACCAACGAACACCACCTCACTGCCTGCCTCTCTCACAGGCAGCTACAGTCTGACGTAGCCAGAGATAAAACGATGACATCGACACCAGTCCTGTGTGACCAAAGGAGGCTGCCAGGGAGCCACGAGGGGCGGGCTAAGTCGGAAATTAAGAAAACAAAGGCAAAATAAAGCCCTTAAAAACTATTTCCGTGTTTCACTACTACCAGTACTCTTTCTTCTCCCTCTCTTATCGTCATGGCTACAGTACTGCTCCATGCATAGGCATGGAAGTCAACATTTAAATCACTAAGACAAGGAAATACAGTGCTTTCAGACTGACTAATTACAATAAAGGGGAGAAAGATTATAAAGAATAGGACCCAGAAAACAAACAGATCTGGCCACCATATGGAGAGTGTTCTCTCTCTCTCCTGAAAACTCTCTCTCCCTCCCTAGCTCCTTCCCTCTACTCTCTCCCTCTCCCTCCCTAACTCCCTCCCTCTACTCTCTCCCTCTCCCTCCCTAGCTCCTTCCCTCTACTCTCTCCCTCTCCCTCCCTAGCTCCTTCCCTCTACTCTCTCCCTCCCTCCCTAGCTTCTTCCCTCTACTCTCTCCCTCTCCCTCCCTAACTCCTTCCCTCTACTCTCTCCCTCTCCCTCCCTAACTCCTTCCCTCTACTCTCTCCCTCTCCCTCCCTAGCTCCTTCCCTCTACTCTCTCCCTCTCCCTCCCTAACTCCTTCCCTCTACTCTCTCCCTCTCCCTCCCTAGCTCCTTCCCTCTACTCTCTCCCTCTCCCTCCCTAACTCCTTCCCTCTACTCTCTCCCTCTCCCTCCCTAACTCCTTCCCTCTACTCTCTCCCTCTCCCTCCCTAACTCCCTCTCTCGTCCCATTTTGTGAATTATTGGTTGGTGAGCGGACAACAATGTATATAGACATAATATGACATTTGAAATGTCTTTATTCTTTTGGAACTTTTGTAACTGTAATGTTTACTGTTCATTTTTTTATTTAACTTTTGTCTATTATCTATTTCACTTTCTTTGGCAATGTAAACATATGTTTCCCATGCCAATAAAGCCCTTTGAATTGAAATTGAATTGAGAGAGAGAGAGAGAGAGAGAGAGTTTTCAGGATTCTGTTGTTTGTTTGCCAGAGCATTGGTAGTAGGAATCATTCCAGGTAATTTAGTCCAAATTCAGGTTGTGGGTTTGGAGTTTTGATTTGGAGTGAATGTTGTGCTGTGGAGGGTAGTATATCGTTGCTGAAAAATACAAGTTTATCTAACTCTAAATCAATATTTTTGTAAAAACATGCTCTCCCTCTCTCCCTCCCTCCCTCCCTCCCTCCCTCCCTCCCTCCCTCTCTCTCTCTACTTTCTCTCTCTACTCTCTCTCTCCCTCCCTCTACTCACTCTCTCCCTCCCTCTACTCTCTTTCTCTCTCTCTCTGCAAGGTGGTTTTGTAAACATGACTGTATCAGCTTTTCTGCTAAACTAAAGCACTGGACATGGAGGACAAGCTTGGGTTCATTGCAATTCCGAGCGAGAAAAAAAATGTAACTGACGCATTTCAGAATAGTTAATTTGGCAGCAACATGAAAGTGGCTTTTTGTGAAACCCTCCAGCATTCACTGAAATATTCAAGCAGCTAATATTAACTCTGTATGCACATGTTCATTTTCTTTTCAAGGCTACACTGAACAAAAATATAAATGCAACATGCAACAATTTCAAAGATTTTACTGAGATACAGTTCATATAAGGAAATCAGTCAATTGAAATAAATGAATTAGGCCCTAATCTATGGATTTCACATGACTGGGAAAACAGATATGCATCTGTTGGTCACAGATACCTTATAAAAAAAGTAGGGGAGTGGATCCAAAAACCAGTCAGTATCTGGTGTGACCACCATTTGCTTCCTTTACATAGAGTTGATCAGGCTGTTGATTGTGGCCTGTGGAATGTCGTCCCACTCCTCTTCAATGGCTGTGTGAAGTTGCTGGTTATTGGCGGGAACTGGAACACGCTGTCATACACGTCAATCCAGAGCATCCCAAACATGCTCAATGGGTGACATGTCTGCTGTGTAGGCAGGCATCATTAAGTTTGCAGACAACACAACAGTGGTAGGCCTGATCACCGACAACGACGAGACAGCCTATAGGGAGGAAGTCACAGACCTGGCCGGGTGGTGCCAGAATAACAACCTATCCCTCAACATAACCAAGACTAAGGAGATTATTTTGGACTACAGGAAAAGGAGGAAACTTGAAACTCTCGACCCGCTCCAGTACAGCTCCGTCGATGTTAATTGGGGCCTGTTCGGCCCACCTTTTCCTGTAGTCCACGATCAGCTCCTTTGTCTTTGCTCAATTTGAGGTAGAGGTTGTTGTCCTGGCACCACACTGCCAGTTCTCTGACCTCCCTATAGGCTGTCTCATCGTTGCCGGTGATCAGGCCTACCACTGTTGTGTCGCCAGCAAACTTAATGATGGTGTTGGAGTCGTGTTTGGCCACGCAGTCATGGGTGAACAGGGAGTATAGGAGGGGACTAAGTACACACCCCTGAGGGGCCCCAGTGTTAATGATCAGCGTGGCAGACATGTTGTTGCCTACCCTTACCACCTGGGGACAGCCCGTCAGGAAGTCCAGGATCCAGTTGCAGAGGGAGGTGTTTAGTCCCAGGGTCCATAGCTTAGTGATGAGATCCATGGGCACTATGGTGTTGAGCGCAGAGCTGTAGTCAATGAACAGCATTCTCACATAGGTGTTCCTTTTGTCCAGGTGAGAAAGGGCAGTGTAGAGTGAGATTGCGTCATCTGTGGATCTGTTGGGGCGGTATGCGAATTGGAGTGGGTCTAGGGTGTCCGGGAGGATGCTATTGATGTGAGCCATGTCCAGCCTTTCAAAGCACGTCATGGCTACCGATGTGAGTGCTACAGGGCGGTAATCATTTAGGCAGGATACCTTCGCTTCCTTGGGCACAGGGACTATGGTGGTCTGCTTGAAACGGAACTCTCCCAGACTCGGTCAGGGAGAGTTTGAAAATGTCAGTGAAGACACTTGCCAGTTGGTCCCGCACATGCTTTGAGTACACGTCCTGATAATCCGTCTGGCCCAGTGGCTTTGTCAATGTTGACCTGTTTAAAGGTCTTGCTCACATCGGCTACAGAGTGTTATCACACAGTCATCCAGAACAGCTGGTGCTCTCGTGCATGCTTCAGTGCTGGTTGCCTCAAAGCAAGCACAAAAGGCATTTAGCTCGTCTGGTAGGCTTTCATCACTTGGCAGCTCGCATCTGGGTTTCCCTTTGTAGTCCGTAATAGTTTTCAAGCCCTACCACATCCGACGAGCGTCAAAGCCGGTGTAGTAGGATTCAATCTTAATCCTGTATTGAAGCTTGTTTGATGGTTCATCTGAGGGCATAGCGGGATTTCTTATAAGCGTCCGGATTAGTGTCCCACTCCTTGAAAGTGGCAGCTCTAGCCTTTAGCTCGATGCGGATGTTGCCTGTAATCCGTGGCTTCTGGTTGGGATATGTACGTACGGTCACTGTGGGGACGATGTCATCGATGCACTTATTGATGAAGCCGATGACTGAGGTGGTATACTCCTCAATGCCAGTGGATGAATCCCGGAACATATTCCAGTATGTGCTAGCAAAACAGTCCTGTAGTGTAGCATCCACGTCATCTGACCACTTCCGTATTGAGCGAGTCACTGTTACTTCTTGCTGTTGATTTCTGACCATGATGGGCTTCTTATAATTATCGTTAATTTGATCCATTCATTGCAGGAGGCTGAACCTGGTAGTTGCTCTATAAGATTTGCATATTGTTAAAACTAAGTTCTACAACTCAACACAACTGATACAGGCACAGAAACCAATGACAGAAAGTACTATAAGAGGATACAGTTGATAATGACTATAGTACTTTACTTTGTATATACACTGTATACAAACCATATACAGCGAGTGGACAAAGCATTAGGAACACCTTACTAATATTGAGTTGCACCCCCTTTTTGCCATCAGAACAGCCTCAATTCGTCGGGGCCTGGATTGTACGAGGTGTCGAAAGCGTTCCACGGGGATGCTGGCCCATGTTGACTCCAATGCTTCCCACAGTTGTCCAGTTGGCTGGATGTCCTTCGGAGGGTGGCCCATGTTGACTCCAATGCTTCCCACAGTTGTCCAGTTGGCTGGATGTCCTTCGGAGGGTGGCCCATGTTGACTCCAATGCTTCCCACAGTTGTCCAGTTGGCTGGATGTCCTTCGGAGGGTGGACCATGTTGACTCCAATGCTTCCCACAGTTGTGTCCAGTTGGCTGGATGTCCTTTGGGTGGTGGACCATGTTGACTCCAATGCTTCCCACAGTTGTGTCCAGTTGGCTGGATGTCCTTTGGATGGTGGTCCATGTTGACTCCAATGCTTCCCACAGTTGTGTCCAGTTGGCTGGATGTCCTTTGGGTGGTGGACCATGTTGACTCCAATGCTTCCCACAGTTGTGTCCAGTTGGCTGGATGTCCTTTGGGTGGTGGTCCATGTTGACTCCAATGCTTCCCACAGTTGTGTCCAGTTGGCTGGATGTCCTTTGGGTGGTGGACCATGTTGACTCCAATGCTTCCCACAGTTGTGTCCAGTTGGCTGGATGTCCTTTGGATGGTGGACCATGTTGACTCCAATGCTTCCCACAGTTGTCCAGTTGGCTGGATGTCCTTCGGAGGGTGGCCCATGTTGACTCCAATGCTTCCCACAGTTGTCCAGTTGGCTGGATGTCCTTCGGAGGGTGGCCCATGTTGACTCCAATGCTTCCCACAGTTGTCCAGTTGGCTGGATGTTCTTCGGAGGGTGGACCATTCTTGATACACAGGAAACTGTTGAGCGTGGAAAAACCCAGCAGCATTGCAGTTCTTGACATAAACCGGTGCGCCTGGCACCTGCTACCATACCTCGTTTTGAAGGCACTTCAATATTTTGTCTTTCCCATTGACCCTCTGAATGTCACACATACACAAGCCATGTCTCAATTGTCTCAAGGCTTTAAAAGCCTTCTTTAACCCATCTCCTCCCCTTCATCTACACTGATTGAAGTGGATTTAACAGGTGACATCAATAAGGGATCATAGCTTTCACCTGGATTCACCTGGTCAGTCTATGTCATGGAAAGAGCAGGTGTTCTTAATGTTTTGTACTCTGTGTATTTATTTTATGTAACCTTTATTTAACTAGGCAAGTCAGTTAAGAACAAGTTCTTATTTACAATGAATGCCTACCCCAGCCAAACCCTCCCCTAACCCGGATGATGCTAGGTCAATTGTGCACCACCCTATGGTGCTCCCGATCACGGCCGGTTGTGATTCAGCCCGGGATCGAACCAGGGTCTGTAGTGACGCCTCTAGCACTGAGATGCAGTGCCTTGTACCGCTGCTGCTACTCGGGAGCAATAAGTGTTGATACTCATGATTATGGACTCAGGGATGGAGCTGAAGGATTTTGGGCACTGGCCAGCCACACAAGTAGACGACTAAGTTTACTAGCCCAGGTGCCATGTGATGTTCAAAATGACAAAACGTCACCATTCTAGTCGGGCACATGTTCTTCATTTCCATGTCTGATTCTGGTTTATTGTACACAGGAGGAAATAGAGAGAGTACTGTACCTTGCAGCTGCTCAATAAGAGTCCAGGCCATTCTAGAACCCTGGGCATCAAACACAACATGGCCCTGTGTGAAGAAAGAGAAGCTATAACACTTCATTGTTTTAACACCTCTCTATCTGTCTCTCTCCAAGTCTCTCTGTCTCTCTCTCTAAGTCTCTCTAAGTCTCTCTGTCTCTCTCTCTCTAAGTCTCTCTAAGTCTCTCTGTCTGTCTCTCTCTCTCTGTCTCTCTCTCTCTGTCTCTCTCTCTCTGTCTCTCTCTGTCTCTCTCTCTCTCTGTCTCTCTCGCTCTCTGTCTCTCTCTCTCTCTCTCTCTCTCTGTCTCTCTCTCTTTCTCTCTCTCTCTCTGTATGTCTCTCTCTGTCTCTATGTCTCTCTCTGTCTCTCTGTCTCTCTCTGTCTCTCTCTCTCCCTCTCTGTCTCTCTGTCTCTCTCTCTGTGTCTCTCTCTCTCTCTCTGTCTCTCTCTCGCTCTCTCTCTCCCCCTCTATCTCGCTCTCTCTCTCAATTCAACTTAAAGGCTTTATTGGCATGGGAAACATATGTTTACATTGCCAAAGCAAGTGAAGATGACACTCATAAAATTTCCAAAGGTATAGAGACATTTCAAATGTCATATTATGTCTATGTACAGTGTTGTAACGATGTGCAAACAGTTCAAATACAAAAGGGGAAAAAATAAACAAATAAACAGGTCACAAATGTTGCTGATGTGATGCACACTGTGGTGTTTAACCTAATAGATATGGGGTGGGTTGCACCAATATGGATTAACTCTTAAACTGGGTTAAATCAAGGTTTCTCTGTTAGTTTTAAATAAATCCTAGTTCAAATTAAATCCTTCCTCTAATCTAAGTATCGTTTTCACTTTAAACCTAGATTAATTTTAAACTTGTTGCTCAATGATTAAGGGAGAAAAAAAAATCGATTGGAGATTAATTCTAAACTGCCACTTGAGATGATTTAACTGATAAATTGGCAGCAAATCTTCTGTGGAGAGACGTGAGTACCTCAGAGAATAATTAGAGACAGGTTGAATCCTGTTGAGTTTTATGATAATTATTAGTTATTATTAGTAGGCTATTTACGTTCCCATTTTGTACAACAATTGAATTTGGGTTTATGATATGCCCAGCCTTGGTACGAAAGATGATGTTACGCAATGGGCCTGATAACGATAACATTGTAGTGAAGTAGAATTAACGTTAGTTTAAACGTGCATTATAGGCATTGTAATTTACGCTTACTAAACATTGATATTTACGCTTACTAAACATTGGTGGGTCAAGTTGTCCGTCGTCATCATAGGGGTTATGGAGGGGCAGACTGCTGGGGAATCATCTCGTATATTTTATGGGTGACAGGATCAATTCCCTTGGACGGAGGCCTCCTGCCTCTCCCCTGGCGCATCCTTTAAGGCTTTTGCTCTTTTTTTAAAATCCAGCACGCTTTCATCCGATTTGGGTCCCTCTTCTCTGTCATTCGTGTCGATCCATTACATTTTGTCGCATAAAATAGCCCAGGTGACTTCCTTCTTTTTTGACGGTCGTGTTGTCTGTCGTTTTAATCTCAAGTACGTTACTAAATTCCTCCATCAACTCCGACAAGAGTTTTTTTTTCATAAGCGGAGAAATGTGAAGTTCTTTGACTTGCCATAGATCAGGTGGCTAGCGGACAAATAATAAATGTCTAAATAACGTTAAGTAATGACAATAATGAATAATATCGTGTGCTAGCTAGCTTGGTTTATAAACTAGCTAGCTACAGTAGCTAACGTTACCTAACAAATCCGTTTTCTATCTAGCACTGGTAAATAACGGATTTTATTTCAAATCAGCCAACCCATGACAACCTTTCACGATGGAGGTGCAGTAACTTCTAACGTTACCTTGTTATTATTTTATCAAGGAACAGCAACTTTGTGACCTCATTTGTCAGGTAGGCTAGCTACTTTGTTTCAAATACCTCATAAATTGGTGTAACATGTCACTAATCATAGTTTAAATGGAACCCTGACCTGTTCACCGGACATGCTACCTGTCCCAGACCTGCTGTTTTCAACTCTCTAGAGACCGCAGGAGCGGTAGAGATACTCTGAATGATCGGCTATGAAAAGCCAACTGACATTTACTCCTGAGTTGCTGACCGGTTGCACCCTCGACAACTACTGTGATTATTATTATTTGAACCTGCTGGTCATTTATGAACATTTGAACACCTTGGCCATGTTCTGTTATAATCTCCACCCGGCACAGCCAGAAGAGGACTGGCCACCCCTCATAGCCTGGTTCCTCTCTAGGTTTCTTCCTAGGTTCTGGCCTTTCTAGGGAGTTTTTCCTAGCCACAGTGCTTCTACACCTGCATTGCTTGCTGTTTGGGGTTTTAGGCTGGGTTTCTGTACAGCACTTTGAGATATCAGCTGATGTAAGAAGACGTATGAATACATTTGATTGATTGGTTTAAAACCGTTAATCATAGATTTACTGATCTAGATTCTAAATGAAGTGGTGCAACACATCTCTGGATTAATTATAAACCTAGATTTACAAAACCTAGATTAGCTTTAATACTAGGTTAATTTAAACCATGTTGATGCAACCTACCCATGAGAATTTATCAAAATTGGATTTGTTTTAAAATTCTTTACAGGTCTGTGTAATCTGAGGGAAATATGTATCTCTAATATGGTCATACATTTGGCAGGGGGTTAGGAAGTGCAGCTCAGTTTCCACATCATTTTGTGGCCAGTGTGCACATAGCCTGCCTTCTCTTGAGAGCCAGGTCTGCCTACGTTTTCTTAATTTTGGCTCAGTCACAGTGGTCATGTATTCTGCCACTGTGTACTCTCTGTTTAGGGACAAATATTGTTCCAGTTTGCTCTGTTATTTGGTAAATTCTTTCCAATGTGTCAAGTATTTTTTTTAAATGTAAGTAATTATGTTTCGGTTTTCTCATGATTTGGTTGGGTCTAATTGTTAGTTTTACTTGTGTTGCTGTCCTGGGGCTCTGTGGGGTGTGTTTGTGTTTGTGAACAGAGCCCCAGGACCAGCTTGCTTAGGGGACTCTTTTCCAGGTTCATCTCTCTGTAGGTGATGGCTTTGTTGTGGAAGGTTTGGGAATCACTTCCTTTTAGGTGGTTGTAATTATTTAGAGTATAAAACATTGGGGGGGGGGTTCTAAACTGACATATGGAATTGTTTTAAGGGGGGGGGTTCTAAACTGACATATGGAATTGTTTTAAGAGGGAGGGGGTTCTAAACTGACATATGGAATTGTTTTAAGAGGGAGGGGGTTCTAAACTGACATATGGAATTGTTTTAAGAGGGGGGGTTCTAAACTGACATATGGAATTGTTTTAAGATGGTCATACTAAGGATAATTTAGCTATTTGATTTTGACCTTTAGGACCCCTTTAGGTATCAAAAAAAATATATCCAAAATAATTAGATAAATATGAATTCAAATGAAATAACATTTTATTGGTCACATACACATGGTTAGCAGATGCTAATGTGAGTGTAGCGAAATGCTTGTGCAGTAATATCTAACAAGTAATCTAACAATTTCCCAACGACTACCTAATACACACAAATCTAAAGGGGTGAATGAGAATATGTACATATAAGTATATGGATGAGCGATGGCCGAGCGGCATAGACAAGGTGCAATAGATGGTATAAAATACAGTTAAGGGGGAGTGAGACCTAAGAGGGTTTTATAAATAAGCATCAACCAGTGGGGTCTTGCAACGGATATACAGAGATGACCAGTTTATAGAGGAGTATAGAGTGCAGTGATGTGTCCTATACTGAGCATAGATGTCTATAAATGATGTCTCCGTAATCTAGCATGGGTAGGATGGTCATCTGAATCAGGGTTAGTTTGGCAGCTGGGGTGAAAGAGGAGAGATTACGATAGAGGAAACCAAGTCTAGATTTAACTTTAGCCTGCAGCTTTGATATGTACTGAGAGAAGGACAGTGTACCATCTAGCCATACTCCCAAGTACTTGTATGAGGTGACTACCTCAAGCTCTAAACCCTCAGAGGTAGTAATCACATCTGTGGGGAGAGGGGCATTATTCTTACCACACCACATGACCTTTGTTTTGGAGGTGTTCAGAACAAGGTTAAGGGTAGAGCAAGCTTGTTGGACACTAAGAAAGCTTTGTTGTAGAGCATTTAACACAAAATCCGGGGAGGGGCCAGCTAAGTATAAGACTGTATCATCTGCATGTAAATGGATGAGAGAGCTTCCTACTGCCTGAGCTATGTTGTTGATGTAAATTGAGAAGAGCGTGGGGCCTAGGATTGAGCCTTGGGGTACTCCCTTGGTAACAGGCAGTGGCTGAGACAGAGACACCAATACTCCTTAGCCGGCCCACAAGAATGTCTACCATCAAAAGCTTTGGCAGTTACATCATTGAGGACCCTTAAGGTTGCAGTGACACATCCATAACCTGAGCGGAAACCAGATTGCATGCTCATAGGGCAACAGTGTCGAGATGGAATTTGTATTTGTGGTTCTGGCAACTGGACCATTTTTGGAACCCCATTGATTTTGTCTTACTGAGATTTACTGTCAGGGCCCAGGTCTGACAGAATCTGTGCAGAGGATCTAGGTGCTGCTGTAGGCCCTCCTTGGTTGGGGACAGAAGCACCAGATCATCAACAAACAGTAGACATTTTACAGATTCTAGTAGGGTGAGGCCAGGTGCTGCAGACTATTCTAGTGCCCGCGCCAATTCGCTGATATATATGTTGAAGAGGGTGGGGTTTAAGCTGCATTCCTGTCTTACCCCACGGCTCTGTGGAAAGAAATGTGTGTGTTTTTTGCCAATTTTATCTGCACATGTTGTATTTTTTTCCCCCAACACCGCTTTCTATCAATTTCTATAGCAGACCCCCATGCCAAACTGAGTCAAATGCTTTTTTGAAATCAACAAAGCATGAGAAGGCTTTGCTTTTGTTTTGTTTGTTTGTCAATTAGGGTGTGCAGGGTGAATATGTGGTCTGTCGTATGGTAATTTGGTAAAAAGCCAATTTGACACTTGCTCAGTACATTGTTTTCAATGAGGAAATGTACAAGTCTGCTGTTAATGATAATGCAGAGGATTTTCCCAAGGTTGCTGTTGACGTATATCCCACGGTAGTTATTGAGGTCAAATTTGTCTCCACTTTTGTGGATTGGGGTGATCAGTCCTTGGTTCCAAATATTGGGGAAGATGCCAGAGCTGAGGATGATATTAAAAAGACAATTGAAATGTGTGGTCTGTATATTTTATCATTTAATTTAGGTTACCATCAACACCACAGCCTTTTTGGGGGTTAAGGGTTTGTATTTTGTCCTGTAGTTCATTCAATGTAATTGGAGAATCCAATGGATTCTGGTAGTTTTTCTCTGTCTCTCTGTCTCTCTCGCTCTCTTTCTATCCTTCTCTCTTGCTTTCTCTCTCTTTCTCTGTCTCGCTCTCTCATCTCTCTCCCAGTACAACCACAAGCTTCTCTTCCTCCCCTCTCTCCTGTCCCTCTTCCCCGTGCCTCAATGTTTAGGCTATATATTCCATACTCACCGAGACTCCTTCAAATGAGCTGGTGTTGAGGGCACGGTAGATCTCAGCGGTGATATCTCGGTTGTTGTAGTTGAAGTCTTCCAGCCTCCGGCCCTTGGCCTTCAGGGGCCCCACAGTCTTGTTGAGGGCCAGAGCCAGGGCCCACACTGCATCGTAGGCCAGAGGGGCCTCTTGGAACCCCCCCGTCTCCTCAGGGTTCTTACCCCCCAACTTAGACATCAGCTGGTTCAGGAACTCCTGAGACGTCTGGAGGAAGAGAGAGAGGATGGCTTAGAACTGTGTAGGTGTGTGTGTGTGGGGGGGGGGGGGGGGGGGGGGGGGGTGGATGTGTTTGGGGAGGGAGGTGTGCACAGCTGGGAGCACCAGGTTGACATCCTGTTTCCCCAGTGGGGCGGGGTCTGTCTGGGTACGGGCCAGATGTTCTTCTGTTCTCTCTAGGATGTGACACCCCCCCCCCCCCCCCGTTGGCCCAGGAGGCTGTTCTGTCTGGGCTGAGCTCCAGACACTTTCTACCCTTGCAATGGGCAGGTCCCATCTACGATAATATCCCTCCACCCTGGTAAACTGGCTCAATACAGTCATCACTCCCCTCTAGCTGTTGGAGAGATTGGACATGGCTTTTGACAAAGTTGTTTACCACATATTTATCCGCCGTGCGACGGGTTCCAAATAAACGGCCTCTACATAACAACGGCCAGGGCGACCTGGAGGCAGCGTTCATTAGCAGACACACACACGTGCCTGATGAAATGAAGGAAATCAGTTTCCATATGTTTCCTGTTGCCTCCTGTAATAAAAGATGAGAGATGAGGTCGGTGTTGTGTTATTGATAGCTCATCCTGAATGGAGAGAAAGAGGATATTTTCCCAGAATCCCCTGTCTGAGTCTAAAAGAGAGGTGTTAAATGTCATCACTTCAGATGGGTAGCTGGCAGAGTGGTTGACAGGCGGGGTAGCTGGCAGAGGGGTTGACAGGAAGGGTAGCTGGCAGAGGGGTTGACAGGAAGGGTAGCTGGCAGAGGGGTTGACAGGAAGGGTAGCTGGCAGAGGGGTTGACAGGAAGGGTAGCTGGCAGAGGGGTTGACAGGAAGGGTAGCTGGCAGAGGGGTTGACAGGAAGGGTAGCTGGCAGAGGGGTTGACAGGAGGGTAGCTGGCAGAGGGGTTGACAGGAAGGGTAGCTGGCAGAGGGGTTGACAGGAAGGGTAGCTGGCAGAGGGGTTGACAGGAAGGGTAGCTGGCAGAGGGGTTGACAGGAAGGGTAGCTGGCAGAGGGGTTGACAGGAAGGGTAGCTGGCAGAGGGGTTGACAGGAAGGGTAGCTGGCAGAGGGGTTGACAGGAAGGGTAGCTGGCAGAGGGGTTGACAGGAAGGGTAGCTGGCAGAGGGGTTGACAGGAAGGGTAGCTGGCAGAGGGGTTGACAGGAGGGGTAGCTGGCAGAGGGGTTGACAGGAAGGGTAGCTGGCAGAGGGGTTGACAGGAAGGGTAGCTGGCAGAGGGGTTGACAGGAAGGGTGATGACAGAGGGGTTGACAGGAAGGGTGATGGCAGAGGGGTTGACAGGAAGGGTAGCTGGCAGAGGGGTTGACAGGAAGGGTAGCTGGCAGAGGGGTTGACAGGAAGGGTGATGGCAGAGGGGTTGACAGGAAGGGTGATGGCAGAGGGGTTGACAGGAAGGGTAGCTGGCAGAGGGGTTGACAGGAAGGGTAGCTGGCAGAGGGGTTGACAGGAAGGGTTCTGGCAGAGGGGTTGACAGGAAGGGTAGCTGGCAGAGGGGTTGACAGGAAGGGTAGCTGGCAGAGGGGTTGACAGGAAGGGTGATGGCAGAGGGGTTGACAGGAAGGGTGATGGCAGAGGGGTTGACAGGAAGGGTAGCTGGCAGAGGGGTTGACAGGAAGGGTGATGGCAGAGGGGTTGACAGGAAGGGTAGCTGGCAGAGGGGTTGACAGGAAGGGTAGCTGGCAGAGGGGTTGACAGGAGGGGTAGCTGGCAGAGGGGTTGACAGGAAGGGTAGCTGGCAGAGGGGTTGACAGGAAGGGTGATGGCAGAGGGGTTGACAGGAAGGGTGATGGCAGAGGGGTTGACAGGAAGGGTGATGGCAGAGGGGTTGACAGGAAGGGTAGCTGGCAGAGGGGTTGACAGGAAGGGTGCTGGCAGAGGGGTTGACAGGAAGGGTAGCTGGCAGAGGGGTTGACAGGAAGGGTGCTGGCAGAGGGGTTGACAGGAAGGGTAGCTGGCAGAGGGGTTGACAGGAAGGGTAGCTGGCAGAGGGGTTGACAGGAAGGGTAGCTGGCAGAGGGGTTGACAGGAAGGGTAGCTGGCAGAGGGGTTGACAGGAAGGGTGCTGGCAGAGGGGTTGACAGGAAGGGTAGCTGGCAGAGGGGTTGACAGGAAGGGTGCTGGCAGAGGGGTTGACAGGAAGGGTAGCTGGCAGAGGGGTTTTTATATGGGCCCTGCTTTTGACCAGGGCCCATATAGAGAATAGGCTGCAATTTGGGATGCAGCGCTAGACTGAAGTCCGCTATTACTTAGCCTCTGAGGGGAGGCTGTGTGACCTGGCATCAGGAGGGGAGGCTGTGTGACCTGGCATCAGGAGGGGAGGCTGTGTGACCTGGCATCAGCAGGGGAGGCTGTGTGACCTGGCATCAGGAGGGGAGGCTGTGTGACCTGGCATCAGGAGGGGAGGCTGTGTGACCTGGCATCAGCAGGGGAGGCTGTGTGACCTGGCATCAGGAGGGGAGGCTGTGTGACCTGGCATCAGCAGGGGAGGCTGTGTGACCTGGCATCAGCAGGGGAGGCTGTGTGACCTAGCATCAGCAGGGGAGGCTGTGTGACCTGGCATCAGGAGGGGAGGCTGTGTGACCTGGCATCAGGAGGGGAGGCTGTGTGACCTGGCATCAGCAGGGGAGGCTGTGTGACCTGGCATCAGAAGGGGAGGCTGTGTGACCTGGCATCAGGAGGGGAGGCTGTGTGACCTGGCATCAGGAGGGGAGGCTGTGTGACCTGGCATCAGGAGGGGAGGCTGTGTGACATGGCATCAGGAGGGGAGGCTGTGTGACCTGGCATCAGGAGGGGAGGCTGTGTGACCTGGCATCAGGAGGGGAGGCTGTGTGACCTGGCATCAGGAGGGGAGGCTGTGTGACCTGGCATCAGCAGGGGAGGCTGTGTGACCTGGCATCAGAAGGGGAGGCTGTGTGACCTGGCATCAGGAAGGGAGGCTGTGTGACCTGGCATCAGCAGGGGAGGCTGTGTGACCTAGCATCAGCAGGGGAGGCTGTGTGACCTGGCATCAGGAGGGGAGGCTGTGTGACCTGGCATCAGGAGGGGAGGCTGTGTGACCTGGCATCAGCAGGGGAGGCTGTGTGACCTGGCATCAGAAGGGGAGGCTGTGTGACCTGGCATCAGGAGGGGAGGCTGTGTGACCTGGCATCAGCAGGGGAGGCTGTGTGACCTAGCATCAGCAGGGGAGGCTGTGTGACCTGGCATCAGGAGGGGAGGCTGTGTGACCTAGCATCAGCAGGGGAGGCTGTGTGACCTGGCATCAGGAGGGGAGGCTGTGTGACCTGGCATCAGGAGGGGAGGCTGTGTGACCTGGCATCAGCAGGGGAGGCTGTGTGACCTGGCATCAGAAGGGGAGGTTGTGTGACCTGGCATCAGGAGGGGAGGCTGTGTGACCTGGCATCAGGAGGGGAGGCTGTGTGACCTGGCATCAGCAGGGGAGGCTGTGTGACCTGGCATCAGAAGGGGAGGCTGTGTGACCTGGCATCAGGAGGGGAGGCTGTGTGACCTGGCATCAGCAGGGGAGGCTGTGTGACCTAGCATCAGCAGGGGAGGCTGTGTGACCTGGCATCAGGAGGGGAGGCTGTGTGACCTAGCATCAGCAGGGGAGGCTGTGTGACCTGGCATCAGCAGGGGAGGCTGTGTGACCTGGCATCAGGAGGGGAGGCTGTGTGACCTAGCATCAGCAGGGGAGGCTGTGTGACCTAGCATCAGGAGGGGAGGCTGTGTGACCTAGCATCAGCAGGGGAGGCTGTGTGACCTAGCATCAGCAGGGGAGGCTGTGTGACCTGGCATCAGGAGGGGAGGCTGTGTGACCTGGCATCAGGAGGGGAGGCTGTGTGACCTGGCATCAGGAGGGGAGGCTGTGTGACCTGGCATCAGCAGGGGAGGCTGTGTGACCTGGCATCAGCAGGGGAGGCTGTGTGACCTGGCATCAGAAGGGGAGGCTGTGTGACCTGGCATCAGGAGGGGAGGCTGTGTGACCTGGCATCAGGAGGGGAGGCTGTGTGACCTAGCATCAGCAGGGAGGCTGTGTGACGAGATAAAACAGAGAGAGAACAGAGGAAAACAGAGAGAGAACAAAGGAAACGAGAGAGAACAGGTGAACATAGATGTACAGAGAGAGACACAGGTAGTAGAAACATATGGAACAGATGGAGACGAGAGGGAACAGAGATAAACAGAAGAGAAAAAGAGATAAACAGAGAGAGAACATAGGTAACCGAGGGAGAACATAGGAACCGAGGGAGACAGAGAAAAACAGAGAGAGAACAGAGGGAACAGAGGGAGAACGACTGGTACAGAGGGAGAACATGAGATAAAACAGGGGAAAGAGATAAACAAGGGTGCAGAGATTAAAACGAGATAAAACAGAGTTGTTTAAAAGAGAGAAAAACAGAGCTAAAACAGAGGGAAAACAGAGATAGAACAGAGAGATATAACAGAGATAAAACAGAGATAAAACAGAGATAGAACAGAGAGAACAGAGAGAGAACAGAGATAAAACAGAGAGAGAACAGAGATAAAACAGAGGAGAACAGAAGTTCCCACAGTGAGAAACAGAAGGGAACAGAGAGAGAACAGAGATAAACAGAGGGAGAACGAGCTAACAGAGATAACACAAGAGAGAACAGAGATCAAACAGAGACAAAACAGAGGGAGAACAGGCAGAGGGCACAGAGAGAGAACAAGATAAAACAGAGGAGACATAGATAAACAGAGGAGAACAGAGAAAACAGGAGATAACAAGGAACAGAGAGAGAACAGAGGGAAAACATAGAGGGCGAATCAGAGATAAACCAGAGAGAGACGAGAGAACAGAGGGAACAGAGGAGAACATAGGGAACAGAGAGACACGAGGGTAAACAGAGAGGGACAGAGATTAAAACAGAGAAGACCAGAGAGAACAGAGGGAACAGAGAGAGAACAGAGGGAAAACAGAGAGAGAACAGAGATAAAACAGAGAGAGTAACAAAGGAACAGAGGGATAACAGAGTAACCAGAGAGAGAACAGAGGGAACAGAGGGAGAACAGAGATAAAACAGAGAGAACAGAGGGAACAGAGATAAAACAGAGGGAGAACAGAGGGAACAGAGGGAGAACAGAGATAAAACAGAGAGAGAACAGAGGGAACAGAGGGAGAACAGAGATAAAACAGAGGGAGAACAGAGAGAACAGAGATAAAACAGAGAGAGAACAGAGGGAACAGAGGGAAAACGGAGAGGGAACAGAGATAAAACAGAGAGAGAACAGAGGGAACAGAGGGAGAACAGAGATAAAACAGAGAGAACAGAGATAAAACAGAGAGAGAACAGAGATAAAACAGAGAGAGAACAGAGGGAACAGAGGGAAAACGGAGAGGGAACAGAGATAAAACAGAGAGAGAACAGAGGGAAGGAGGGAGAACAGAGATAAACGAGAGAGAACGAGGGAAAGAGTGAGAACAGAGATTTTAAAGAGATAGAGAACAGAGGGCACAGAGATAAAAACATAGAGAGAACACGGGAGAACAGAGATAAAACAGAGGAACAGAGTAGAACGAGATAAAACAGAGAGAGAACCGAGGAACAGAGAATAAACAGAGAGAGACCAGAGATAACAGAGATAGACAGGGGAAGCAGAGATAAACAGAGAGAGAACTGATATAAAAACAGAGAGAGAACAGAGATAAAACAGAGAGAGACATAGGATAAAACAGAGAGAGAACAGAGATAAAAAGAGAGATAACATAGAACAGAGGAGAACAGAGGGAGACGATTATAAACAGGAGAGAACAGAGATAAAACATAGAGCGAACAGAGGAGAATCAGAGACTAAACAGAGAGAGAACGAGGGGAACAGAAGGGAAACAGAGGAGGGAACGAGGATAAAACAGAGAGAACAGAGATAAAACAGAGGGAAAAGAGGGTGAACAGAGATAAAACAGAGAGAGAACAGAGGGAACAGAGGGAGAACAGAGATAAAACAGAAAGAGAACAGAGGGAACAGAGATAAAACAGAGGGAAAAGAGGGTGAACAGAGATAAAACAGAGAGAGAACAGAGGGAACCGGGGAAACAGAGATAAAACGAGTGAACAGGAGAACAGGATAAAACAGAGAGAGAACAGAGGGAACAGAGGGAAAACGGAGAGGGAACAGAGATAAAACAGAGAGAGAACAGAGGGAACAGAGGGAGAACAGAGATAAAACAGAGAGAACAGAGATAAAACAGAGAGAGAACAGAGATAAAACAGAGAGAGAACAGAGTGAACCGAGGGAACGGAAGGGAACAAGATAAAACAGAGAGAGAACAGAGTGAATGGAGGGATAACGAGATAAACAGAGAGATAACAGAGGGAACAGAGGGGAGAACAGAGATTTAAGAGAGAGACAGAGGGAAAAGAGTGCAACGGAAGAGGGAACGAGATAAAACGGAGAGAACAAGTGAACAGAGGGAGAACAGAGATAAAACAGAGAGAACAGAGATAAAACAGAGAGAGAACAGAGATAAAACAGAGAGAGAACAGAGGGAACAGAGGGAAAACGGAAAGGGAACAGAGATAAAACAGAGAGAGAACAGAGGGAATGGAGGGAGAACAGAGATAAAACAGAGAGAGAACAGAGGGAACAGAGGGAGAACAGAGATTTTAAAAGAGAGAGAACAGAGGGAACAGAGATAAAACATAGAGAGAACAGGGAGAACAGAGATAAAACAGAGTGAAACAGAGGGAGAACAGAGTAAAAACAAGATGAACAGAGGGCACGAGAAAAACAGAGAGAGAACAGAGATAAAACAGAGAGAGAACAGAGGGAACAGAGGGAGAACAGAGGGAGAACGGAGATAAAACAGAGAGAGAACAGAGATAAAACAGAGAGCGAACAGAGGGAGAACAGAGATAAAACAGAGAGAGAACAGAGGGAACAGAGGGAGAACAGAGAGGGAACAGAGATAAAACAGAGAGAACAGAGATAAAACAGAGGGAAAGAGGTGAACAGAGATAAAACAGAGAGAGAACAGAGGGAACAGAGGGAGAACAGAGATAAAACAGAGAGAGAACAGAGGGAACATAGGGAGAACAGAGATTAAACAGAGGGAACAGAGATAAAACAGAGAGAGAACAGAGAGAGAACAGAGATAAAACAGAGAGAGAACAGAGATAAAACAGAGGGAACAGAGATAAAACAGAGAGAGAACAGAGATAAAACAGAGAGAGAACAGAGGGAACAGAGGGAAAACAGAGGGAGAACAGAGGGAGAACAGAGATAAAACAGAGAGAGAACAGAGAATAAAACAGAGAGTGACAGAGGGCGAAGCAAGAGAGAACAGAGGGTGAACAGAGAGGGAACAGAGAGAGAACCGAGAGAGAACATGGGAACAGAGGAGAACATAGAGGGACAGAGATAAAACAGGATAGAGAACAACGATAAAACAGAGATAGACAGAGGGAACAAGGGAGAACAGAGGAACAGAGGAGAACAGAGGAACAGAAGGGAACAAAGCATAAAAAAGGGAACATAGATAAAACAGAGGGTGAACAGAGATCAACGAGATAAAACAGAGGGAGAACAGAGATAAAACAGAGAGAGAACAGAGATAAAACAGAGAGAGAACAGAGATAAAACAGAGATAAAACATAGGGAGAACAGAGGGAACAGAGAGAGAACAGAGATAAAACAGAGGGAGAACAGAGATAAAACAGAGGGAGAACAGAGATAAAACAGAGAGAACAGAGGGAACAGAGAGAGAACAGAGATAAAACAGAGGGAGAACAGAGATAAAACAGAGAGAGAACAAGATGAACAGAGAAGAGAACGAATAAAACAAGATCAAACAGAGGAGACCAGAGGAACAGAGAGAGACAGGAGAGAAAAAACAGAGGGAGAACAGAGATAAAACAGAGAGGAACAGAGTAACAGCAGAGAGAGACAGAGGAACAGAGAGAGAACAGAGGGAAAACAGAGAGGGACAGAGATAAAACAAGAGAGAACGAGAGAACAGAGGTAACAAGGGAGAACAGAGGGAACAGAGAGAGAACAGAGGGAAAACAGAGAGGGAACAGAGATAAAACAGAGAGAGAACAGAGAGAACAGAGGGAACAGAGAGAGAACAGAGGGAAAACAGAGAGGGAACAGAGAGAACAGAGATAAAACAGAGAGAGAACAGAGGGAACAGAGGGAGAACAGAGATAAAACAGAGAGAGAACAGAGGGAACAGAGGGAGAACAGAGATAAAACAGAGAGAACAGAGGGAACAGAGATAAAACAGAGGGAAAAGAGGGTGAACAGAGATAAAACAGAGAGAGAACAGAGGGAACAGAGGGAGAACAGAGATAAAACAGAGGGAGAACAGAGAGAACAGAGATAAAACAGAGAGAGAACAGAGGGAACAGAGGGAAAACGGAGAGGGAACAGAGATAAAACAGAGAGAGAACAGAGGGAACAGAGGGAGAACAGAGATAAAACAGAGAGAACAGAGATAAAACAGAGAGAGAACAGAGATAAAACAGAGAGAGAACAGAGGGAACAGAGGGAAAACGGAGAGGGAACAGAGATAAAACAGAGAGAGAACAGAGGGAATGGAGGGAGAACAGAGATAAAACAGAAGAGACAGAGGGAAAAACAGAGATTTTAAAAGAGAGAGAACAGAGGGAACAGAGATAAAACATAGAGAGAACAGGGAGAACAGAGATAAAACAGAGGGAACAGAGGGAGAACAGAGATAAAACAGAGAGAGAACAGAGGGAACAGAGATAAAACAGAGAGAGACCAGAGATAAAACAGAGAGAGAACAGAGGGAACAGAGATAAAACAGAGAGAGAACAGAGATAAAACAGAGAGAGAACAGAGATAAAACAGAGAGAGAACAGAGATAAAACAGAGAGAGAACAGAGATAAAACAGAGAGAGAACAGAGGGAACAGAGGGAGAACAGAGGGAGAACGGAGATAAAACAGAGAGAGAACAGAGATAAAACAGAGAGCGAACAGAGGGAGAACAGAGATAAAACAGAGAGAGAACAGAGGGAACAGAGGGAGAACAGAGAGGGAACAGAGATAAAACAGAGAGAACAGAGATAAAACAGAGTGAAAATGAGCGTTGAAACACGAGATAAAACAGAGAGAGAAATGAGGGAACAGAGGGAGAGACAGAGATAACAGAAAGAGAACAGAGGAACAGAGACAAAACATACAAAAAGTAAAAAGGAGTGGTGAACAGAGATAAAAACATAGAGGAATCAGAGGGAACAGAGGGAGAACGAGATAAAACAGAGGGAGAAACAGCGAGACAGAGATAAAACAGAGAAGAACTAGGGAACAGAGGGGGAAAACGGAAGGGAACCAGAGATAAACAGAGAGAGAACAGAGGGAACAGAGGGAGACAGAGATTAAAACAGAGAGAACAGAGATAAAACAGAGAGAGAAACAGAATACACAGAGAGAGAACAGAGGGAAACAGCGTCAAACGGAAAGGGAACAGAGATAAACAGAGGAGAACAGAAGGGAATGGAGGGAGAACAGAGATAAAACAGAGAGAGACAGAGTGAACATGAGGGAGACACAGAGATTTTATAAAGAGAGAGAACAAGGGAACAGAGATAAAACATAGAGAGAACATGGAGACAGAGATAAACCAGAGGAACAGAGGGAGACAAGAGATAACAGAGAGAGAACAGAGGGAACAGAGATAAAACAGAGAGAGACCAGAGATAAAACAGAGAGAGAACAGAGGGAACAGAGGGAGAACAGAGGGAGAACGGAGATAAAACAGAGAGAGAACAGAGATAAAACAGAGAGCGAACAGAGGGAGAACAGAGATAAAACAGAGAGAGAACAGAGGGAACAGAGGGAGAACAGAGAGGGAACAGAGATAAAACAGAGAGAACAGAGATAAAACAGAGGGAAAAGAGGGTGAACAGAGATAAAACAGAGAGAGAACAGAGGGAACAGAGGGAGAACAGAGATAAAACAGAGAGAGAACAGAGGGAACATAGGGAGAACAGAGATTAAACAGAGGGAACAGAGATAAAACAGAGAGAGAACAGAGAGAGAACAGAGATAAAACAGAGAGAGAACAGAGATAAAACAGAGGGAACAGAGATAAAACAGAGAGAGAACAGAGATAAAACAGAGAGAGAACAGAGGGAACAGAGGGAAAACAGAGGGAGAACAGAGGGAGAACAGAGATAAAACAGAGAGAGAACAGAGATAAAACAGAGAGTGAACAGAGGGAGAACAGAGAGAGAACAGAGGGTGAACAGAGAGGGAACAGAGAGAGAACAGAGAGAGAACAGAGGGAACAGAGGGAGAACAGAGAGGGAACAGAGATAAAACAGATAGAGAACAGAGATAAAACAGAGAGAGAACAGAGGGAACAGAGGGAGAACAGAGGGAACAGAGGGAGAACAGAGGGAACAGAGGGAGAACAGAGATAAAACAGGGGGAACAGAGATAAAACAGAGGGTGAACAGAGATAAAACAGAGATAAAACAGAGGGAGAACAGAGAGAAAACAGAGATAAAACAGAGGGAGAACAGAGATAAAACAGAGAGAGAACAGAGATAAAACAGAGATAAAACATAGGGAGAACAGAGGGAACAGAGAGAGAACAGAGATAAAACAGAGGGAGAACAGAGATAAAACAGAGGGGAGAACAGAGCATAAAACAAGAGAACAGAGGGACAGAGAGAGAAACAGAATAAAACAGAAGGGAGAACAAGATAAAACAGAGAGGAACAGAGATAGACAGAGAGAGAACAGAGATAAAACAGAGATAAAACAGAGGGAGAACAGAGGGAACAGAGAGAGAACAGAGATAAAACAGAGGGAGAACAGAGATAAAACAGAGAGAGAACAGAGATCAAACAGAGAGAGAACAGAGATAAAACAGAGAGAGAACAGAGGGAACAGAGAGAGAACAGAGGGAAAACAGAGAGGGAACAGAGATAAAACAGAGAGAGAACAGAGAGAACAGAGGGAACAGAGGGAGAACAGAGGGAACAGAGAGAGAACAGAGGGAAAACAGAGAGGGAACAGAGATAAAACAGAGAGAGAACAGAGAGAACAGAGGGAACAGAGAGAGAACAGAGGGAAAACAGAGAGAGAACAGAGATAAAACAGAGAGAGAACAGAGATAAAACAGAGAGAGAACAGAGATAAAACAGAGAGAGAACAGAGATAAAACAGAGAGAGAACAGAGGGAACAGAGGGAGAACAGAGGGAGAACGGAGATAAAACAGAGAGAGAACAGAGATAAAACAGAGAGCGAACAGAGGGAGAACAGAGATAAAACAGAGAGAGAACAGAGGGAACAGAGGGAGAACAGAGAGGGAACAGAGATAAAACAGAGAGAACAGAGATAAATACGAGGGAAAAGAAGGGTGAACAGAGATAAACAGAGAGAGACCAGGGGACAGAGGGAGAACAGAGATAAACAGAGGGAGAAACAGAGAGAACAGGAGATCAAAACAGAGAGTAGAACAGAGGAACAGATGGAAAACGAAGAGGTAACAGAGATAAAAACAGAGAGAGAACAGAGGGAACAGAGGAGAACAGAGATAAAACAGAGAGAACAGAGATAAAACAGAGAGAGAACAGAGATAAAACAGAGAGAGAACAGAGGGAACAGAGGGAAAACGGAGAGGGAACAGAGATAAAACAGAGAGAGAACAGAGGGAATGGAGGGAGAACAGAGATAAAACAGAGAGAGAACAGAGGGAACAGAGGGAGAACAGAGATTTTAAAAGAGAGAGAACAGAGGGAACAGAGATAAAACATAGAGAGAACAGGGAGAACAGAGATAAAACAGAGGGAACAGAGGGAGAACAGAGATATTAAAGGACGAGAGAGAACAGAGATAGAGATAAAACAGAGAAGAGACCAGATGAATGAAGAAGAGACGAGAACAGAGGCATTAAAAACAGAGGATAGAAACAGAGAGACGGGGAGACAGAGATGATAACAGAGAGAACAGAGATAAAACAGAGAGATAGTAAGAGAACAGAGGAAAAACAGAGAAAAAACAGAGAGAAACAGAGCGGCAACAGAGGGAGAACAGGGTGAGAACGGAGATTAAAACAGAGGAGAGAAGAACGAGATAAAATAGAGAGCGGAACAGAGGGAGAACAGAGATAAACAGAGAGAGAAACAGAGGGAACAGAGGAGAAACAGGAGGGAACAGAGATAAAACAGAGAGAACAGAGATAAAACAGAGGGAAAAGAGGGTGAACAGAGATAAAACAGAGAGAGAACAGAGGTGAACAAGCTGGCGAACAGAGAATTAAACAAGTAGGCGAATAGAGGGAACAGAGAGAGAACAGAGATTTAACAGAGGGAACAGAGATAAAACAGAGAGAGAAAACCGAAGAGGAGAGATAAAACAGCGATAACGAGAGAGACATCATAAAAACAGAGGGAACAGAGATAAAACAGAGAGAGAACAGAGATAAACAGAAGAGAGAGGAACCAGGAACGAGAAACAGAGGAGAGATAAACAGAGGAAGAATACACGAGAAGAGAATAAACAGAGGAGAACAGGATAAAAAAGAGTGACGAGGGAACCAGAAACGGAGAGAACAGAGGGAGAGGAGAACAGAGACGGGACGAGATAAACAGAGAAAGAAAATATAAAAACAGAGGGAAAAGCAGCGGTGAACAGAGATAAAACAGAGAGAGAACAGAGGGAACAGAGGGAGAACAGAGATAAAACAGTAAAGAGAACAAGGGAACAGAGATAAAACAC